>NW_007727632.1:191504-197900 GCF_000696425.1 Galeopterus variegatus
TTTTTTTTTTTTTTTTTTTTCCTTTTTGTCTTTTTTCGTGACCGGCAACGGACCGCAACCCTCAGTGTCCCGCCCCTACCGGACCGGGACCGGCAACGGGATCGCAACCCTCGGTGCTGCGCCCACCCCTCGCTCAGCCAGTGAGCGGGAACCGGTCTGTATGTGGGATCCGAACCCTCGGCGGGAGGGCCGCCGCGCTCCCAAGCAGAGCACTGTAGCAGTGCGCCACCGGGCCGGCCCTAGGACACATGGTTTTTTAATAGAAGGTGAACAAAACAATTTATAACCTCACCTGTTTGCTCCATTTCACCTATTTCAGAAAACAAAAGATATGTAGGAGCCTCAGAAGATATTATAGACAGTTTGTTGAAAGACATACTTAGACTATAAAATGTTTCAGAGGCTTGACTCAACAGAATTGAAGACATTCAGCAGGTTCTAACTTGATTAACTTGGAGGATGTCTTTTCACAGGCGAGGATGTGGAAGACTGCTTTGGTGCTATCCAAGTTTAAGCTGTTTGAATGCAACTTTATCATGAAATAGCACTGGGCTGAATTGCCTCAGAAAAGTTAACAAACTGGAATAATAGCAAAGCAGTCTTTCACATCCTACCTTACAGAAGGCTATCTTCTGGAGTTACTCAACTTAGAAACTGATGAGCACCTTTAATTCCTTCATTCAGTGGGAGATTCTTTGTTGAGTTCTGCCTCAGTGAGAGGCGCTACTCTACATATGTTGCAGGAATAAGCCATTTGATACTCAGAGAGATCGGATAAAATGCCCAAGTCTGACAGCTAGTAGAGGGCAGGGTCAGTATTGAACACAGGTGTTCAGGCTCCTAAAAGTAAGTTTTATACTCTGGACTATGTTGTTTTTCCAAATTGGCCTGAGCTATACAGCACGTTTCTCACATGTTCACAAATTCTTGTTGGGCTCCTAGAGTCTCCAATAGGGCACAAGCTGGTTGGAAAGTTTTGATGTAATGGCTCACTTTTTGGAATCATTGCAAACAAGGAAAAGATTATGAGAATCTATTATTCTGGGATGATATTTCCACTTAAATGTCTCACATATATTTCAAGATTTATATGCTTAAAATAGTAATTTTGATTATAGGTTCCTAATTCACACCACAGCCTGTAAAGCCTACCCCACAAGCATTAAACAGAATTTCACATCTTAAAATCTTCCAGAAACAGCACTTCAGGTTACTTAATTTAGAAACCTTTCAAAAATCTTTAATTCGTTTGTTTCCTAAAGCCTCACATCCAATCCACCATCAACTTTGTATCCCCAATCATTCTTCCATGTGACTGACATGACCGTGCATTCACAATCTCTTCCCAGTAGGATTGCTACAGCCTTGTCTACAACAGTCTTCCAGTCAGATGTCCCTATTCTTCCCTTGGCTCAATCCAATCCACTCTCCACAGATCTGCAGAAATGCGGAGGATGGTATTACTGTTATGCTTTTAATGGTACCTCATTACACTCTTAACATAAAGTCATGTGTTGCTTAACGACAAAGTCTGTTCTGAGAAATGCATCATTAAGTGAAATACCTGAGTTTCTAATAAAGCTGAGCCTTAATTGACTCTATTCTGGACTTTTGAGTTATAAGAATTAATATATTCTTTCCATTTCAAACCTATTTTAATTAAGCTTTCTGTCACTAATAAGCAAAGTTTCTAACTAACACACATGGTTTCTAAATTCCCTAAGGCTGTGCGGGGTAATTGGTGGTTTTGTTTTTCTTGTTATTCTCAGTTTACACTGACCTTTAACAACCTCCAATCTGGGAAAGGGTGGCTGTGTTCAGTGATGCCAAATCTCTAAAACAAAGGCGCTGATATTATTGTAGAAAGACAATATAGATCTCCATCCTCTGTGGATGAAATATCAGAATTTGCTCTTGAACCTGGAGGAATAAACTGAGATCTTTGTGAGGTTCAGTGGCTAGATTTAAGTTTTAAACCTAGGCCCTTCATGCAGCACTGAAGAGTCTCAGAGGGCCAGGGCTGTATAACTACCTGAGCCCCCACATACTAAAGCAGGTATGACAAAAACTAAAAATTCCCAGTCAGATATGAGGAGGTTGTACCACACTGAAAACCTGGGGTGTGAATTCAGTAATAACAAGGAGCAGAGATTTTATATATATGTATATATACACATACACATTAAAATTTTGTAGCCTGGAAGTTGCTATCGGTAATGAGAAGCATAATCTTAAAATGAACTTTCAGAATGCAGAAGAAGACAAAGAGATTTAAAAAATACTAGATTTAGGATGACAGAGAAAATGGAACTATGAACTTCTATTTTCTAACAACAGAAAAATTTTAAAAAGTCATAAACAAAGATACTTAAGAAATAACCCAAAATATGAGTGGAACGTATTTTTCTTTTAAGCATACTGTATATCAGAAAATGTTACTAACAAATGAGATGGAGGTGGTAGATAGAAAAATATTTTGTTTTTTCTTTTTGAGGTTAAAAAATAAAGGAAAGAAAAAAAAAAAAAAAAAAAAAAAACCTTTGCAGTCCCAAACTGCTCAACAATAATAAGAAAAATAAAATAATTTCATTACATTTGCAGATTATAGAGAAAAATTTTTGTGATCTAATAATTTTATTTCTTATTAAGTTGTTCATTTCTAAAGACAACTGGAAAAATAGATATTCAAAATTCTGAAATTATTACTAAATTCTTGTGATTTTCTGTAAAGTTATTCAAATGAATTTTGAGACAATCTGATATAAACATCAAATAAAATCAAGAATTCACAGTAGTGCCTTTTAGGCCTGTAATTTTATGTTGAAAATAAGCATTAAGTTCTCTACCCTGCGAGGCTATCATTCCAAAATGAAGGGCAAATAGTATATTTCTCAGACAAATAAAAACTGCAGGAGTTCACTACCACACGACCACCCTTACAAGAACTTCTCAAGGAGTACAGTGTTTGGTACCTGAAAAATAACTACCACTGCCATAAAAACTCAAGAAAAATCAAAACCCACTAGTAAAATAAAAGTGCCAACAATGAAAGGAAAAAACAAAGTTTATCTACAACCCAAGGAACCAGCAAATACAGAAGATAAACAATAAATCAGAAAGAAAGGAACAAAAGACGCTTTAGACATCCAAACAAAAATCAATAAAATGCTAGGAATAAATCAAAACTTTTCAATAACAACTCTTAATGTAAGAGGATTAAATTCCCCAATCAAAAGACACAGACTGGCTGACTGGATAAAAAAGGAGGACCCAACTATATGCTGCCTTCAAGAGACCCACCTCACCGATAAAGACTCACATAGACTAAGAGTGAAAGGATGGAAAAAAGATTTACCATGCAAATAGAAATGAAAAACAAGCTGGAGTAGCTATTCTTATGTCTGACAAAATAGACTTTAAACTAAAAACCATAAAAAGAGATAATGAGGGTCACTACATAATGATAAAAGGATTCACCCATCAAGAAGACATAACAATCATAAATAGATACACACCCAATGTTGGAGCAGCCAGATTTATAAAGCAAACTCTATTAGACCTAAGGAAGGAAATAGACACTAAGACCATAATAGCAGGGGACCTGAACACCCCACTGTCAATATTGGAGAGATCATCTAGGCAAAGAATCAGCAGAGAAACACAAAATCTAAACAATACTCTAGACCAATTGGACTTGGCAGATATCTACACAACATTTCATCCAACAACCTCAGAATATTCATTCTTCTCATCAGCACATGGATCATTCTCCAGATAGGTCACATGTTAGATCACAAATCAAGTCTCAACAAATGCAAAAAAAATGGAATTATCCCATTTATTTTTTCAGACCACAATGGATTAAAATTAGAAATCAATAACAAACACAATTCTGTAAATTATATAAACACATGGAAATTAAACAGCATTCTACATAATGACATATGGGTCCAAGAAGAAATTAAACAGGAAATCAAAAAAATTATTGAAACTAATGAAAACAATGATACATCATACCAAAGTGTGTGGGATACTGCAAAAGCAGGACTAAGGGGGAAATTTATCACATTACATGCCTACTTCAGAAAAATGGAAAGATGGCAAGTGAACAACCTAATATTTCACCCTAAAGATCTAGAAAAACAAGAACAATCCAAACCCAAAGTTTGCACATGAAAAGAAATCATTAAGATCATAGCAGAACTTAATGAAATTCAAACCGTGAATATGATACAAAAGATTAATGAATCAAAAAGTTGGTTTTTTGAAAAGATAAATAAAATTGACAAACCATTAGCATGGCTAACTACAAAAAGTAGAGAGAAGATCAGAATAACAAAAATTAGAAATGAAAAAGGTGATATTACAACTGATACCTCTGAAATACAAGAATCATTAGAGACTACTACAAACAACTATATGCCAACAAATTTGAAAATGTGGAGGAAATGGATAAATTTTTGGGAACACACAAACTACCCAAAGTGAGCCAAGATGATGCAGAAAATCTGAACAGACCAATAACAATAAAAGAGATTGAAGCTGTTATTAGAAGGCTCCCAAGAAAGAAAAGCCCAGGACCAGATGGATCAATAGCAGAATTCTACTAAACATTCAAAGAGGAATCGACACCAATTTTCTACATACTATTCCAAAAGATTGAAACAGAGGCAATTCTCCCAAATTCATTCTCTGAAGTAAACATCACCCTGATACCAAAACCATGTAAAGGTACAACAAAAAAAGAAAACTACAAGCCAATATCCTTGATGAGTATAGATGGAAAAATCGTCAATAAAATAATAGCTAACAGAATAAAGCAACACGTATGCAAAATTATACAATGATCAAGTAGGATTCATCCCCGGGATGCGAGGTTGGCTCAACATATGCAAATCAATAAATGTGATACACCATATTAATAAAATCAACCACAAGGACCATATGATCATCTCTATAGATGCTGAAAAGCATTTGATAAAATTCAGCACTCGTTCATGATAAAGACTCTCTACAAGTTAGGTATAGATGGAAAGTATCTCAATATAATTAAAACAATATATGATAAACCCACCGGCAATATCATCTTGAATGGGGAAAAGCTGAAAGCTTTTCCTTTAAGAACAGGAACTAGACAAGGATGCCCATTCTCACCACTCCTATTCAACATAGTGTTGGAAGTACTAACCAGAGCAATCAGAGAAGAGAAGGAAATAAACGGCATCCAGATTGGAAAAGATGAAGTCAAACTGTCCCTGTTTGCAGATGACATGATCCTATTTATCGAACAGACTAAAGCCTCTACAAAAAAATCTCTTGGATTTGATAAATGATTACAGCAAAGTTGGAGGATTCAAAATCAACACAAAAAAATCAGTAGCATTTCTATTCTCTAATAGTGAACATGCAGAAAGAGAAATCAAGTAAGCTTGCCCATTTACAATAGCCACCAAAAAAATAAAATACTTAGGAATTGAGTTAACCAAGGATGTGAAAAATCTCTATAATGAGAACTACAAACCACTGCTGAGAGAGATTAAATAGGACACATCTTGGATTGGAAGAATCAACATTGTGAAAATGTCCATACAAAATCATACACCCAAAGTGATATAAAAATTCAATGCAATCCCCATCAAACTTCCAATAATATTTTTCTCAGAAATAGAAAAAATATTATCCAGACATGTATACAGAAGAAAAAAAGACCACACATAGCCAAAGCAATTCTGACCAAATAAATAAATAAAAATAAAAAATAAAGCTGGAAGCATAACACTACCTGACTTTAAACTGTACTACAAAGCTATAATAACCAAAACAGCATGATACTGGCATAAAAACAGACAAACTGAGCAATTGAATAGAACAGAGAATCCAGAAATCAACCCACATCCCTAAGCCTTCTGATTTTTGACAAAGGCTGCAAGTCTACACACTGGGGAAGAAACTGCCTCTTCAGCAAATGGGACTGGGAAAACTGGATATCCATATACCTCTCACCATATAAAATCAATTCAAAATGGATTAAATAATTAAATCTACACCCTGAAACAATAAAACTTCTTAAAGAAAACATAGGAGGATCACTTCAGGAAGTAGGACTGAGCACAGACTTCATGAATATGACCCCAAAAGCACGGGCAACCAAATAGAAAACAAACAAATGGGATTACATCAAACTAAAAAGCTTCTACACAGCAAAAGAAATAATTAACAGAGTTAAAAGACAACCAACAGAGTGGGAGAAAATATTTGCAAAATATACATCATGTATAAAGGATTAATATCCAGAATACACAAGGAACTCAAACAACTTGACAACAAAAAAAGTGTGGTCCGGTACGGGCACAACACTGAGGGTTGCGATCCGTTGCCGGTCACGAAAAAAGACAA
>NW_007727632.1:197910-230884 GCF_000696425.1 Galeopterus variegatus
TTATTGATTTCTAGTTTTAATCCATTGTGGTCTGAGAAAATACATGGGATAATTCCAATTTTTTTGAATTTGTTGAGACTTGATTTGTGTCCTAACAACTTTACAAGAAAAAAACAAGCAACCCAATAAAAAAATGGGCAAAAGAGCTAAGTAGGCATTTCTCTAAGGAAGATATACAAATGGCCAACAGACACATGAAAAAATGTTCAACATCACTCAGCATTCAGGAAATGCAAATCAAAACCACACTGAGATACCATCTCACCCCAGTTAGGATGGCTAAAATCCAAATGACTCTTAATGATAAATGCTGGCGTGGTTGCGGAGAAAAAGGAACTCTCATACATTGTTGGTGGGACTGCAGAATGGTGCAGCCTCTATGGAAAATGGTATGGAGGTTCCTCAAACAATTGCAGATAGATCTACCATATGACCCAGCTATCCCACTGCTGGGAATATAGCCAGAGGAATGGAAATCATCAAGTCAAAGGTATACCTGTTCCCCAAGTTCATCACAGCACTCTTCATAATAGATAAGGATTGGAACCTACCCAAATGTTCATAATCAGATGAGTTTATATGGAAAATGTGGTATATCTACACAGTGGAATACTACTCTGCTATAAAAAAAAAAAAAAAAAAAAAGAATGAAATCCTGCCATTTGCAACAACATGGATGGACCTAAAGAGAATTATATTAAGTGAAACGAGTCAGGCACAGAAAGAGAAATATCATGTGTTCTCACTTATTTGTGGGAGCTAAAAGTAAATAAATAAATACAGAAATAACTTGGGGAGAGGGGGGTGGAAGGAGAAGACACACCAATTACTATTCCTTGAAGTTGATAGACAAGCGAACAGATATGAGGTTGTTGGGAGGGAGGGGAGAGAGGGAGGAAGGAGGGAAGTTTTGGTAATTGGCCACAATAATCAACCACATTGTATACTGACAAAATAAAATAAAATTTAAAAAAAAGAAAAGAAGCATAAAGTTAATTGTCTTAAAAAATATAAATAATGTTCTGTGCCTTAATGCAAGTTTAAAATATTACTCCAATGCAATATGGATTGTGGATATGTAAGAGTGATAACAGCATTGGAATCACATAAGGCAAATATTTATTATTAAAATAGAAACCAATCATTAACTTGACTTGGATTTGCTTAATGAAATTGAAATTTAACATAGAAGTTATTAATAAATGAATACATGGTTGTAATAATTATATTGTTAAACTTTGTCACAGATTTTATTAAAATAAGTGGCTGATTTAAGGGTTTTGTTTTCATCTGTAGAGTTGAGATCAGTACTATTAGATTATTTAATTAATCCATTAATCTATTTTATCTTCTAGAGAGCATGTTATGTCATTAATTTTCTTTGTTCGTTTTAGTATGGTGTCTACCAGGTGACCTGATTGTTGAGATTTATACATTAACTGCAACAAAACACTGGTAGCAGTATTATTTGAATTTACTTTTGACTTCAGTATTGTGGGTATAACTAACATAATTATTTTTCTTTCATAATTAACTAAATGAACTAAGATTTTAGTTTAATTTGAGCAGGCATCATGAAGTCATGTAAAAAGAGTATGTGTGTTGCAGGAAAAGCCCTAGTAATTACAAGACTTATAACCCTGGGCCACCCACTTAACCTTTTTGAGACTAACTCCTTTTCTACCTATAAAATAGGTTTATGGAGATAGTTCTGTTTAATTCATGGATTTTTTTTTTAGTATTACTATTAGAATATGTATAAAATGGCTTTATAAACTTAATATGCTGTTATTTTTATTATACTGATATCAAATTTCTTGCTTTGCTATTGTAAATTTCACAATTAAGGTGTAGATCAAAGGCTAGTTCTTTGATTATTGAAAAATTAGATGGTGAAATTCCCGATATCATTTGGAAAAGAATAGATTGAGGTTAGATATATTGATATCCTTAGTGACTAGGTTAATATTGTACAGAGCATTTTTTTCTTTTTCCTTTTTGTCTTTTTTCATGACCGGCAATGGGATCGAAACCCTCGGTGTCGCGCCTGCACCGCGCTCAACCAGTGAGCGGACTGGTCTCTATATGGGATCCGAACCCTCGGCGGGAGCGCCACTGCGCTCCCAAGCACCGCACTCTACCGAGTGCACCACCGGGTCGGCCCCGATACAGAGCATTTATACAGCAAAGGTTGATATAATTTGTCTGTAAAGGGCAAGATAGTAATAATATAGACTTTCCAGGCCCAGAGGCAAAATTTAGGATATTTATATCAGTACTTACTTAACCATTTAAAGTGTATCCGTTTAAAGTGTAAAATTTAAAAAAAAAACACATTTTAGCTGGATGATCATATATAATCAAGAGGAAGTAGGAGGAGGATGGTGCAGATTTTGTGCATGTCATGGACAAGGGTTTGCCAACCCCTAGTATTCGGCAAAGTATTCTACATTTTAAAAAGTTACGCTTCAAGGAGGAATTGGTAAAGAGACATGAAAATCAACATTGTATATTGATAAATTAAAGTTTAAAAAATACAAACAAAAAAATAAATTTACCTCTTTTAAAGGTTTTAAAAATTTTTTCAAACTTTTCAATCTTTTTAAAAAAATTATACTATTGAATCATATTTCTTTATGAATAATTATTCTGTATTTACTTTTTTATTGAAACAATTGATTATACATGTTTATGTGGTACAGAGTTGATGCATTTGTGTATAATATGTGATGATCGAGTCAGGATTATTTTTGCATTTACTTGACTGACATGTGGGAAAATTAGAATAGTTTTACATAAGGAGTACAAGCGGAGATAAGGGAGATTGTTTTTGTTGACTTTGGAATCCGAAATTTTAATTAAAAAAAAAAGAAGGTGTTACATCACAGAACCTGAATTTCTCTTTGTGGAAGAAAGGGAGAGAAGGAATTGATATGGGAGCCTTGATAAAGCAAAAACGTGGGCTAGGCATGTGTCAGGGCAGGGGGTAAATGGGAACTCTGTGTACTTTTTACTAAATTTTGCTGTGAACCTAAATTGCTCCAAAAATAGTCTTTTAAAAAATAATAATTATTATTTTGTTCCTCTAAGTTTGGGAGTGGTTTGTTCACAAGAAATAGATAATTGGAATAAGGACCAAGGTAATTCGCATTAAAATACAACGGAATTTAAAATAATATTCCCTAAAATAATTTACACCTAAATTTTACCTCCCAAATATGTTGAGTCTCCTCTTGCTCACAGGCACCATCATTATTTCTGACAATTTTGGGTCAAAGAAATCAGTAAATTAATAAAACCTTATGAGGGTTGAGTGTTTATGTGTGTGTGTGTGTGTGTGTATGTGTGTGTGTGTGTGTGTGTGTGTGTGTGTCCACATATGTGCTTGTGTTCTTTCCTTGCTGATTTACAGCCCGTATTAAGAGATGTAATTTGCTGATATCAGTGTGTTTATCTGTGAGTGTTAGAGATTATTAAAATAAATCACAAGTGACTCCCCAGGGATAATTTTCTTCTCGTAATCTCTTATGTCCTTTTCCTAACTATATCTTTTAGGAAAAAAAAAAAATATGTTGTGTCCCTTCTTCCCAATTAAGCCTTTCTTACTTGTCCCAACATACTTTAGTTAATGTCTCCTCTTCTGTGCTTATTTACTATGAAAGTAATACACAATAAGAGCTTGCATTATTTAGACTTTATGATGCATATTAAGTTAATTCTGTGACAATTGCTTTTCTGTTCAGTATTATATTTGTGATATTCATACACAAAATGTAGATAGCTGTTTCATTCGCTTTCAAAGCAGTGAAAATGATATACATTATTTATACATTCTCCATTTGAAAGAATGAAGATTGTTTCCAAATGGTTCTTTTATAAGCAGTGCTGTGAGAATTATTACTGTTCATTCATCCTACTGCACATATGGACAAATCTTTCTAGTGCCTATACATAGAACTACAATAGCAGGGTTTGATTTATGCACATCTTCAATTAATTGATAATGCCAAATTCTCTCCAAAATGTTCATGCCCATTTATACTCCCAACAAAAGCATATGAATGTTCGCTATTTCTGTATAGCTTAATCAACTACTGGTATTACCACATTTTATAATTTTTGCCCATCTGATGTCTAGGAAATGTGTCTTACTGTTATATTTCCTTGATATACACATATAAGCTTGTTTGGATTTTAATGTATCCAGTACACAGATTCACACTGTGTGTATTTGTATGAGTAGCATATGCAGTGATAATAAAAACAAATGGATTTGCATAATAAACATAAAATTCAAGTGAGTTTTTATCTGTGATGGAAGTAAAAGGGTAGAACTCTAGTGAAATGGTGTTTGGAATATACATAATATATGTTAGCATATGTAATGTTTGTTTTTTTATTTAAGTATATTAACTCAGGGTATACATTAGCATTACCTTATTAATACAACATGTTACATTAATTTTATACTTTTTAATAGTCTGAAGTAAGAGAACAAGTGGTGGACTAATGGGTACAAAACTGTGCTCTACTCAGTGAGTCATTGTGCAGTACATGCATGTATTGAAACAACACATATGTACAAGTTAATGTTAAAATTAAAAAACAAAAATAAATTTAAAAAAATAAAATTTTATAAAACAATACATGATTATTGTGACAGACACTTAGCCATTCTCACCTATATCTCACAATGGAAATTGTCAAAACCAGGTTATTTCTTTCTCCGGAGTATCTTGCTATTGTAGATGGTCACATAGCCATGTTGTGACAGTACAGGCCTATGAAATCTGGATATGTATACCACATTTTGTTTATTAATTCATCTATCGATAGACACTTGGGTGGTATCCATATCTGTCTATTGTGAATAATGTTGCAATGAATATGGATGTGCAAACATCTCTTCAACATACCAATTTGAATTCCTTTGGATATATACCCAGAATTAGGATTTCTTGATTTTATGGTAATTCCATTTTCAATTTTTTGAGGAACCTCCATACTGTTTTCCAAAATGGCTGTACTAATTTCCCACTAATACTGTATATATACACGATGGAATACTACACAGCCTTAAAAAATAACATAGATAGAACTCAAGGAAACATTGTTACTTCTCAATCAGAGGAGAGTTTTGAAGATGGGTTGGTGTCTGGTCTGAGAGGTGACCTGCAGGCTTGGCTGTGGGTGTTTCATCAAATGCATCTTTTCCTTGATTACTGTTACTTCAGGTAAGCTTATTCTATATTTGACTTCCTAAATTCATTTATTTTATGACCTTATGCCCACTATATAGACTTTGCAATCCATATGATAAGCATTATCATTATTATTTTAATGATGCTGATAATTGTCCTCTTCACAATAACTTAGACTGTTTGCTTAGATGTCATATTTTCTGTAATTTCAGGAATGCCATTTCTTGGAATTGCACAGGAATTCCTCTTTTTTACATTCATTAATCATGAATTAGTTCTGAAATTTCCCAATGCGCATTCTAGCTTCCGAACCCTCAAACTGAGTTGAATTGATTTTCTTGATCTCCTAGTTACATATGATAAAATACTTTTAGACCCTGATAGTTTGCTCATTCCTACATTTCAATTATTTGATAATAGAATTTATTTGATTACAGTTATTTGATTTAATATGAAATGCTGGAATCATTGCATCTGTCTCTTACTACAAAAGGCAGGAGAATGGATGTGACACAGAGTGATGACACAGGAAACCCTCATCTCTTCAAGAACTGATAGCAGCCAGAGAGAAAGTGGTTACACTCTCACTTCTACCTTCCAAGTATCTCAACACTGCATCTAACTGGCAGGACTTAATTCACTTCTGGAACTCTGGTTGCAGAGGGAAATACAGAGTTTAATAATCACTCGAAAGGATGGTAGAATCACATTTGAGGCACTCAATCAAAAATTTATGCTCTTAATGTTTTTTACTATTATAAATCATATATAGCAAATTCAAAAGTGTCTTTGTTCATAAGGTCATTGCCAGGAACTTTTGATTGTCACTTAACATCAGATTTCCCTGAATTTATGCTTTTGGTTTCAGAAACAAAACCACTGGCTGCCAGGGTTACTAATGAGCTGAAGTTGGGATGGAATACTTATAGGTAATAATTGTGTATGTAGAATGTTGAATGAATGTACTGAATAAAGTAAAATTAAAATTGATGATAAAAAATTGAAGATATTAGACAATATTTTTATATTGACTTCACTATCTTACTTTTCCCAAATTGTCAGTGGAATTCAGCATATTATCCAATGGTTGGGAGACACATATGAAATACTATAGATGACAATGGATGCAATTGATTTTCTAAATAGATTTTGGATCTCACAGCAGAAATAATCAACTTGAAATTGATTATTTATAGCAAATGTTAATCGATTTACTAGATAGTACTCATTTCATTACACTGTTTTATGTATTATTTCAGAAATATTTAAGTGGTTCTCTCTGAAAAGAGTGGTAAAATAACGTGTACATTATGGCTTTAGATAATTTCAAACTTAAGTTACTGTCAGTGAGTTTTTAAGTCATTGAGCAAAATGATTTTCATTTTAATCATTGAAAAGTCATTGCTAAAGGCTAGTGATCATGACAATAAAAGTATTTTCAAATGTATTTTATTCATTTTGTTCACAATGTTTTATTGCCTAAAATATTAAGTCTATTATTTGTAAAATGAACAAATGGTCTAATCTGGATTTAAGTACATACTGCATTCACATATATTATCTTATTTCTTGTCTTGCTATGAATAGTACACTCACATACACATCCCTACAATTACAACCAATGCAAAAATTAGACAATGAATAGAAAAAGATGCCAGGAACTGTATCACAAGTGACTGAAGATTTAATGATTCATAATGACTTGGCAAATTCATGGGAAGTAATTTAATCAAAAAGTTATTGCTGCCATAATTGTGTGCTCAATTAATTTTCATAATATGAAGAAAATCTGTTTGCTTTGTACATTCCTGATTTTGTTATGTGAACCAACACATGATTCCTACTGAATTTTTCTGTAAGAAGAAAAAAAACCAAAAACTTAGTCTCTACAATGACCAGTTCAAAATAAATTATTTTCTGTAATGTCAACAACATCTAGTAATTTCCAAAACCTAGGTGTAATTGCATTTTTCTTTCATGTTTGGTCATTTTGAATATTGTTCACAGTTCTGAAAAACTGGAGACTTTAAATGTTTATTTAATAAAGTCCTTATCTCTAATATATACATTTTCTCTGCAAATGATAGTTGAATACATCTGGTCTTCTTTTTCACAATTACTAGTGGGCATGTGTTATTTGTTAGCTGCTCTTTCAGCCATGGCTTGAAGGCACAAGTAGAAGAGTACACTTATCTTCCTATTTTGACACCCAGTTTTTATTACATTTCTTAAGCAACACTATTCAACTTTCTCAGCTCATAACTATGTAACAATTTTACTAGACTTATCAGTAGTGACAGGGTAGCTGGTTCAGAGGAGAATAAGCAGCAGCCATATAACATCCCAGAATCCCCTTTCCCAGCTTACCTGTACCCTGGTGTGAATGAATGAATCTAGGAGACAGATGACACCTTAGGCTCTTATAAGGTAGTTACTTTATGATATGTTCTCTTCAGGGTCTCTGTGTTCTTTACTATCTTTTTACTCCCCTTTTGTCCTTGAAGATATTTAAAGATTTTGAATTTAAAAGGAATAAAACTCTTGCTCAAGTTTAAAAAAAAATTAGGACGTTTAGTGGCCAATGACAATTGCAAATAGAAGTGAAGGTACTAGCACTACAAATCACCTACCAACAGCATGTAATCTCTGGAATCTTCTTTCAGAAGCTCCCCCTTCCAAAAATTAAATTTGAGTATGTTCTTTCTTACATATATAAACGAATAAAAGATTTCACATTGATGGGTTTTCCCAGACTGAGTAATCTGGTATTTCTACTCCTTAATTCCAAAATAATCTGGGGAGTTAAAAAAAATTCCCATGGGTATAGGAGATTCTTTACCTATATAATATATATGATATAAGTTTTGTTTTGTGTTAATACTGTAACTATTGTCTTAGTCCCTTTCCTGCTTTTATAACAGAACACCAAAGACTGGATGATTTATGAAGAAAAGAGATTTGTTTGGCTCCCAGTCCTGGAGGCTCTGAAGTCCAAAGTGGAGGAGCTATATCTGGAGAGGGCCTTCTTGGTGCATCAAAACAGTGTGGAAGGCATCACATAATGAGAAGTATGTGCATGAGACAGAGAGAACATCAGGCCGACTTCACTCTTAGGAATCCACATTCGTGATAACTAATCCACTCCCACAATAATGACATTAATCCATTCACAAAGGCAGAGCCCTCATGATCTAATCAACTCTTTAAGGTTCTACCTCTTAATACCATCACAATGGCATTTAAATTTCAACATGAGTTTTGGAGGGGACATTCAAACTACAGCAAATATGTGTATCTGTGTTTGTGTGTGTGTGTGTGTGCATGTGTGTGTAATACTGGTATACCACTGGTGTTTGTTGCTTTACATGCAGGTAAAATTCAACATCCTCAATGAGATCACATACAACTATCTATCATCTATCCATCTCTCTATTTGTTACCTCATTTAGGATATATACGTGTGTGTGTATATGTATATATTATTTCATTTATGTGCAAGTTAAATTCAACATCCTAAGTGAGATAACAAATCTATCATTCATATGTATGTATATATGTGTGTATGTGCATGAATATATATATATAGTTATTAACATGTCATTTACATGATTGACATACAAATTTTATATTTGAATTTGTAGGTTAATTTCAACAGTCTAAACAAGACATCATTCATATAGATACATAGAAAGATTTGTTAGCTCACTTAGGATGTTGAATTTAACCTGCATGTAAATGAAAAACCACCAGTAGTATCATTGTAATTGAGGTGGAGTCAGGACAGTTGCTTATTCTTAAAATCAAAGTAAGGTTTGTATACTTGAGGAAACTGTGAGAAGATAAAACCAGAAAGCTAAATGCAAAAGTGTTAACTATTTACTAAGAAACATCCTATTAGAGATAGCATAATTTCTTAGTGGCTACTTTACCAATATGGAAGACTTTAGATATTGGTGAATAGGGAATATTTCTGTATGAATAGTGCCTAAAAAACAAACACTGTCAATCTTTTACTCTTTTTTAGCACCTCCTTCCTACATAAACAAAATGATCTATGTTAATTACAGCAATATTGAAGAAAATGTTTTTATATGTCAACAAAATATATCCATTTTGATGTACAAGTGACCATATGGTCCATGAAAAAAAAATTAAACATGCTATCAATCAGTTATAAATAAGGATTTTGATTGAAATTCCACTTATTGTGACTTAATTTTTGTGTATTCTGTAAAACAAAGATAAACACAAATAAAGTAAGAAAGAAAGAAAAAAGAAAGGAAAGAAAAGAAGGAAGGATGGAAGAAAAGAGAAAGGAATAGAAAAAGAATAAATAAAAGATACTGAACCATAAGGTTTATTTAACACTGAGGTGGTTTTGTTTCATATAAGACCTGGGCAGTAAGGTCTTGGATTTTTGGTTTAAATTTTCGTATGAAGCACAATATGGTTAGAAACTCTCTGATGCCCACCAAAGAACAAAAAAGAGAACTTCAATGTTTTTACATACTAGCTTCAATATATGGCAAAAGTGCATACTCTCAGGTCAAGTCCATAAAGAAGAAAAGATCTCTCTTAGATAAGTGAAACTCTATTCTTAGGGCTCATTAAGATGCTAGTTATGTGGAACTAAACACCTAAACCTAAAGAGTTAACAATAAAAATTGGCATGGGGACAGTAATATCTCTAAAGCACTACACTAGGAAAAAAACAAAGCAAAAAACCCCCCAAAACAAAAAATCTATTTGAAAAGAACATGCCCTAGTCAAATATCCACCCCTCAATAGCTTTTCTAAGTATATAAAAATTATAAAAAAACTACCCATGATAATTCTCAAACCATGACACACACAAATGGACACAAATACAAAGCTGTTTATACATAATGGAAAATTAAACATTAAAAACTTAATGCCACTGAGCAATAATTTCAAAGTCTTTACAAAATAAGTGTGTCAAAAATAAGCAATTAATCAAAGACATAGAAACAATAACAAAAGTGAGTTACTATATACAAAGCAGGAAAAAAAAGTAACCAAATATTCTTTATCATTAAAATAAAAATTGCAGAATACAAAATCTACACGCAAAAATCAGTAGTTTTTACACTCCAATAACAAACTAGCAGAAAAAGAAAACAAGAAAGCAAGGCCATTTACAGTATTCACCATAAAAATGAAATACCTAAGAATCAATTTAACCAAAGAGATGAAAGCTCTCTACAACAAGAATTACAAATCACCGCTGAAAGAAATTAAAGAGGACGCAAAAAGATGGAAAGACATTCCACGCTCTCGGATTGGAAGAATTAACATTGTGAAAATGTCCATACTACCCAAAGTGATCTACAGGTTCAATGCAATCCCCATCAAAACAACAATGACAATTTTCACAGTAATAGGAAAAAAAATCCTAACATTCATATAGAACAACAAAAGGCCCCCAATAGACAAAGCAATCCCTAGGAAAAAAATAAATAAAGCCAGAGGCATAACACTCCCTGACTTCAAACTGTACTACATAGCTATAGTAATCAAAACAGCATGATACTGACATAAAAACAGACATTTGGACCAACGGAACAGAATAGAGAACACAGAACTCAACCCACATACTCATAGACAACAGATCTTTGACAAAGGCAACAAGAACATACATTAGGGAAGAAAATGCACAAATGAGTTGAATAGACATTTCTCAAAGGAAGATATACACATGGCCAACAGATAGATACATGAAAAAAATGCTCAACATCATTCAGCATCAGGAAAATACAAATGAAAACCACATTGAGATGTCATCTCACCCCAGTGAAACTGACTATTATCAAAAAGACAAAGACTAACTGGCTGGCGGGGATGTGAAGAAAGGGGAACCTTCCTGCACTGTTGGTGGGACAGTAAATTAGTGCAGCCATTATGGAAAACAGTATGGAGTTTCCTCAAACAACTACAGATAGAACTGCCACACAATCCAGCAATCCCACTGCTGGGTATATACAGCAATCAACATGTTGAATGGAAACCCACACTCCATATTTATTACAGCTCTATTTACAGTAGCCAAGAGTTGGAACCAACATAAATGTCCATCCACAGATGACTGGTTAAGGAAAATGTGGTATATATACTCAATGGAATACTACTCTGTCATCAAAAGGATAAAATTCTGCCATTCACAGCAACATTGATGAACTTAGAGAAAATTACTTTAAGTGAAATAAGCCAGGCACAGAAAGAGAAATACCACATGTCCTCACTCAAAAGTATGATCTAAAAGAAAGAAAGAAAAGAAAAATGAAAGAAAAAGAAAGATACAGTCACAATAATACATTGAACTTAAAAAAAAAGAGAACAGAACTGTGGTTATTAGATGTGGGAAAGGAGGAATGGGAGGGGTTTAAAGAAAAATTAGTTAAGGGCCACAAAGAATGGTTATGTTTTGTAAACAGAAGTATTCTAATTATCCTGATTTGATCATCACATATTGTACACATTTATTGGCATTCAAATCTGTACCCCACATTTATATATATATAAATAAACAGCTAAACATCATAGACTATAAAGCAAATGCAAAGAAACTCCAGAATTTAGTAGAGATTGATAAAGAGACAGAAAGATATCCAGTGGTCAACAAAATAAAGATTTCTGTTCCTGAGTAGGATTGTTTTTTAGGTCAAGGTAACCCAATAATCCAGATTTAACATCTAGAGAAAGGTGTAGACATTATAAAATATACATATGTGTGTGTGTGTGTGTGTGTGTGTTTAAGGATACCACAAATCTGTGTAAGCCAAAATGAAAAAAAGAGCCATGCTTAGATTTAGAGCAAGCCCAATGTTTAGAGTTCAGATATAGAAGGGCAATAAAAATAAAAAATAATAAATAAAAGACTGGTAAAGAGTAACAAGAACTAGGGAAGATTAACATAAATGAGTTAGGAACCCTTCTGAGGTAATTGATTCTTGCCAGCCATTTTCCTCACTGGAGGCACTTGCCAGTGCTGTACATGACCTAAGGATAGTGCTTGTCCCAAGCACAGGGTCTACTGGGGAAGGGAGAATCCACTGATCTGTTTTTCTTTTCTTTCTTTCTTTCTTTTTTTTTTTTTTTGGTTGGGGGGAGGTATTACACAGGGCTCTAATGACAGGTTAGAAGAAAAACAATACCCACATGCGTGGATAGTTTAGAAAGTACACATGAGGTGAGTCAGGGGCTATGCAGGAGGCTACTGATCTGTGCAAGAAGCTTTGAAAAGGCAAAGAGAAATCTTTGGATGTTTACTATTAAGGATGCAACATCCTACTAGACTTAAACACAAAGCTGTTTACCCTTTTAAGATGTTGGTCAGATTTGGAATCTGTCTGAGAAGGGCAGCTAAATAGCTGAGATAAGAAGCTTCAGAAGTTTGAACTGAAAAGGTATCCTCAGAGCTAAAAGGACAAAAACTGTAAGGTTTAAAAAGAAAGCCTAGAAAATCCAAATCCAAGAAACAGGAAAGAGCAGAGGTGGAAAATATATTTTGTAAGGTGTAAACAAACACCAGCCATGCTGAACACTAACTGGATTGATGTAAACAGCCTGTTATAGTACCTGTTTAAAGGAAGAAAGTGGGAAACTTCTGTTGCCAAAGGTATCATCTAGAAACTTTAGGTTTAAATTACCCAATATGCCAAGATGCATTTGAAAAGCAAGCAACATCCAAAAAATTACTAGACATACACTGAGTTGAGTCAATGTGACTGATAAACAAAATAAACAACAAAAAATACAGAGTTAATAGCCAAGAACTTTGCAATAGCCGTATGTTACATGTTAAGTTAAATAGAAAAATGTGGACAAAAGGGATGAATGACTGGAGCATTTCAAAGTGAATTTGAATCTATGAAATTATAATGACTGTTGGTAAGAGCTAGGATGAAGCGTAAGAGAATAATACCACATAATGTTAAAATATAATAATAACCTAATCCCCATAGCAAAAGAAGAGAGTAACTTCAAGCTAAGAAAACTGGAAAGCCAAATTCAATCTCCACCCTCCAAATGAACTTTCTGCTAGAATCTTATCCAGAAAAATACAACACATTTACACATAAAAAAAAAAAAAAACTAACTGCAAAACCAAAAGCATGAAATCCATAATAAGTTACTGCAAGAAAAAAAAATAAGAAAATAGGAATCAACAAATATTAGCAAGAAAAATAATGCCAGAATAAAAACAATTGCAGGTATAAAACAACATCACAGCTATAAATGAGCCGTGAGAAAAGAGAAGACTGAAGAACATGACTAAAAACAAAAATCAAGAAAAAAACTGAAGTAAAAGGTAAGATTATCTCAAAAAATAAAAATCATATTTTAGGGAAAATAGATATGGTCATACATATATTAAGTGATACAGAGAACAGAAATTGTCATTAAAGTAATAAGAAATGGAGCAATTAGAAGACATCAGAATGAATGGGATGGTATAGACAGCCAAAGACGTTATGATGCATATCATCTTGAGCTCTTGAAGATAAACAATGGAATAGAGTTAATTTGAATAATAACAAAAATTTGTGGAATAAAATGATAACTATATCTTCATACTGACAGTACACACCATGTACATAAGCAAATAGACCTATAACCATTAACTTGAGCACTATCCTAATATAACTATTATAGGACATACTAAAGAAAACATGTCTTATTACCTGCTGGGTATAAGGAGCGTATCATTACATTTTGGGACAGAAAAACAGACAAGTTTGAGATAAGCCCCTAAAGGGCCACTAAGCTTGGTGAAAATATATCCAGAATTTGTTATCAACTAACAAACTGAATAGTTAAGTTTTATTTTTACTGATATATTTTTATTGCTTTTTAACTAAAAATACAGTCATGCCCTGCAAAATGTTGTTTCTGTCAGTGATCGACTGCATGTACAATGGTGGTCCCTTAAGCTTATAATATGCATTTTCACTGTACCTTTTGTATATTTATACATGTTTAGATACACAAATACTCGTACTTATCATTGTGTCTGTATAGATTTGCAGCCTAGGCTATACCATATAGTCTAGGTATGTAGTAGGCTATACCACCGAGGTTTGTGTAATTAGACTCTGTGATGTCCTCACAACGATGAAATCACCTAATGAGGCATTTCTCAGAACTTATTCTGGTCATTAAGCAACACATGACTGTACTACATTATAACCAGTTCTCTCCAATAGTTTTTCTTCTGTTTTATTATTTTAGCATAAATAATACAATCATCCACAAATGAATAATTTTTTTTTTACATTTATGTATAGGTTGCATCATATGGATTTAACACTGACTTATTTAATCATTTATTAACTCTTCTATCTACATTAATATATTTATTTAATTGAGAAAGATTTATTGAGTACTTATGTTGGGGACACTGTTCTACTTCTAGTGATATGGAGATGGACAAAAAAAAATGTGTCTTTTTATTATTAATCTTGCATTCCAGCTGGGAAGACAGAAAAAAAAGAAAAAAACAAAAAATCATATAGTGGTCAGTGTTATAAGGAAATAAAATAACATAATGAGATAGTAAATGACTGTGGGTCAGGTTGGAATAAGCTTTTTAAGACAGGTTTGCACTTTTGAGGATATAATATCTAAGTTGAGATCTGGATGATGAGAAGCAATCAGACAGGAAACAATCTGGGGAAAGAGAATTATAGGTAGAGAGAAAAACCATTACAGATGTCCTCAGATGGGAAAATGTTTGGCACGTTTGAGGGAAAGAGAAGATCATGAAACAGCATATGACTATCAAAGTATTAGCTGTCCAGAGAAATAAACGGGTAGATTATAGGGATCCGCTTAGTTCACAGTAAGGAATTCAGATTTTATTCCAATTTTCTATAGAAGTTATTGCAGGATTAAAATAATTGACATTTACACATGAGCTGATTCCCATGTGGAAATTTTATTTAGATGAGGTTCACATGGAAACCAGGAAATCAGGTAGGATCAATTTGCCCATTGATTGTTGACTGCAGCTAAGGCTACAATGGTAGCAACAGAAAAGAGGAAAAATGATCACATTTAGTATAAGTTGTATGGAAAGTTAATAGGACTTGCTGATAAATTAGATATAGGGTACAAGGGAAAAAGAGGAATTAAATGTGACTCACAAGTTTTGGACCTGTGCAAATGTGTGGGTAATATTATATGAAATGGGAGAGGTTTGAGTTGGGGGAGGGGACCTGTTTTGGACCTATGAAATTTGAGATGCTTATTAGTCATGCATGCAGAAAGGTCAAGTTAAGGGCTCCATGGAAGGGTCAAATTTGAATATAAATAAGTGGGAGAATCAATCACCACACAGATGGTATTTGGTAGAATGACACTCAGTGAAATTAAACTGGAAAATTTGTGTCCATAGGAAAAAAAAAAGGAAACTTAAATATAAAGCTCAGGTCAATGCAACATGAAGAGTTTACTCAAAAAAGGAGGAGATATGAAATAGATATCAAATAGAGGAGATGGCAAATAGGAGGAAATCTTAAGGAGGAAGGATTTTCAAGAATGACAGAATGGTCCACTGTGACAAATCCTGCTGTGAGGTTGAGCTAGAAGAGGGCAGGCTATTTGCCATTGAATTTGACAAAGTGTGGGGTACTGGAGATTTTTAAAGGATCCTTTTCACTAAGGGGCCAGATAAGTAATTTGTAGGGCCTGGTGCACAATGAAAATGTGATGCCCTGTGCCCTTGTTCAAACAACAGGAAGCAATTACTGTTAAAGATACTAAAATATAAAATATGTTTCTTTCTTCTACAGTCTCTGTCTTAACCTGTCATGATAATTTTTGCTATGTAGTGTTGCATTATCACAGTGTGGAGATACTTGCCAGGAGAATGCAGACACTCACAGGCAGCCACGGCCCATCCTGTGGCTTGTCAAGTTTACACCTTGGTTTGGAGCCATAGAACGAGATAGGAAGGGGAAGTTGAGTCAGGTGACTATCTCCCCCACTATCAGTTTTCTGTCTCAAACTTTTATGGATGGGTGGCTTCCAAAAGATTTCATCCTGTGCACTGGTACATGCTTGGTACCTGGATTAGAGATGGGTGAAAGGCTTGATCCTACCAAGCCACTCACTGAATATGCTACGGCTCTGAGTGGCTACTCCCGTGCCCTGCTCTGAGACGACATGGGGCATGCTGGCCTAAACCCAACTCTTCCTGCAGCCTGCTGGGGATGACAGTGGGCAGCAGTAACTGAGTGGAGATGGAGAGAGCAGGGCCGAGTAGGAACCAGGGTGCCAGGGGCAAGGGCAGCAAACCAAATGGTTGAGAACACATCTCAGGGAAGCAGGGAGTTGGTGGGAGGGAAGCCAAGTGTTAGTCAAGCTCCAAGATAAGCGTATTAAAAATTTCAAGAGTATAATCCCAGAGAATTAAACTTCAGACACAGGGTCTCTCTAAGTAGGGGGTCCTATGTGACTGTGCTTGTCCTTCATCCATGAAGCTGGCTATTTTCAATGGAAAGTTAGAAACTAGCATCGCAGTGGTGTGAACTGGACCTGTTCGATATTCTTGTGATGTGACCATTCCGTGCTTTCAATGGGTTTTTAATTTACTCCTATCAATTTAGCCCTTCTAGGTGAAACTCCAGACTCTGTCTCTCCTTTTGTCAGCAACAGATGAGATATATTCTCAGCTCCTTGAACTTTGCAGATCTTGCTTTCCACTGGGCTCCTTGCAGTCTCACCTACACCTGTGTAATTTAGTGGTCATTGAAGAAATCGAGGAATATTATTAGAAGAGTTTGGTACTTCCCTCTACTGTAAGAATTCCACTCTATTTCCAGAAGAGCTGGTCTGTGCCTTTCTGCTCACTTCAACTCCCATATGATCCAGCACTTCAGGAAGTGTTGTATTTGTGACCTTTCTTTCCAGGGTTAAAGCAGTTGCAGTAAGAAACTACATTTGGTCACAGTCTATACCTTCACATAGTTGGGCTTCATTTTTCTCCTGGTTTGATTTATAATACTTTGCACCTGTTGGAATATTAGTCCAATATAAATTATTCTGCCTGTAATAGAGCTGATACCTCATTGGTCAGTGATATTCAAGAAGAAATCTTCTGGGAGGCTTCTTGAATGTCTATTATTTTTTGGACAAAGAATGTTGGCACTGACCTTTTCATCTTTCATTCTACCTAAATTTCAGACAATGTTCTTAGAGCTGAGATGGTTATTTTGACCATAGTGCTGCAAGGTTGAGTTAGAAAAGTAAGGATGACAGGAAAAAAAATGACAAAAATAACTTAGATTTTTGAGAGCTATTTTGACACTCTGAATTAGCCCTTAAATGCTTCAGACTTCTTGTTAGATGATGAAAATATACTAATATGTTTTAAGGCACAACTTTTTGCTTTTGTGTCACTTACAGCCAAACCATTAATTCAACTATTCTTTGACAGAATATTACAGGGTTCCCAACACTCAGAAAGATCAGGTAGAACAGTATGTTGATAATCACTCTTTAAATGGTAATTGTCTCATATTTCTTGATAATGTTCCTCTTTTTCTCCACCTCCATTACTGGGAATTCCTACAAGAGTAAATGTTGCAGTCCTAAGTCCAATGTCAGTCTGGAGGCAGAATTTCTTCCAGTTCTGGGGACCTCAGTCTTTTAAGGCCTTTCACTGATTGAATGAGGTCCCCCACATATGGAGGGTAATTTACTTTACTGAAAATCTACTGATTTAAATGGTAATCTCATCTAAAAAGTATCTTTACGTTTTATAGCCTAACCAGGTTTATTTTATATGGCAATTTATATATCAAGTTATTTATTAATCCCCTCTAAAAAGTATCTTTACAGTTTATAACATAGCCAGGTTCATTTTATGTGGCAACATATATTATTTTATATGTTTTATTTCATGTGGCAACTTGGCCACATACATATGGGTGTGCATGTGTGTGTGTGTGTATCTTGGTGAATCTATGGTGTTTACTGACTTCACAAATCTAATATAGTTTCACAAATTATTACAAGCCAGGTTAATTTTGGTCTTCACCTAATATCTTGTTACTTCAATATGTAATCAAAAATGAGGTTACGTATAGATATGGTACATAATGTATTTCTGATAGTTAATTTTTTGTGTTGACTTGGATGGGCAATGGTGCCAGGATATATGGCCAAACATTACTCCGGATGTTTCTGTGAGGGTCTTTTTGGATGAGAGTAGTATTTAAATTGGTGGACTTATAGTAAAGCGTATTGCCCTCTACAATGTGGGTGGGCCTTATCCAATCAGTAGAAAGCCTGAATAGAACAAGAGGCTAACCTTCCATGTGCAAGAGGGAACTATGCAAGAGACAGCCTTTGGAGTTTATATATATATATAAAATTTATATATATATATGAATTTATATATATATATATTTATAATTTATATGCCTATAGTATATCCAGTGTAAAATCCAATAAACAGTAACTGTTATCATTATTGTTACAGTATTATAAGATGTTAAAGGGAATGTACTGAGATTTACCAAATATTGGTGAGAAAAGGCTATTTTAATATAAAATAATCATTTGAAGACACAATTGTTTTTTTTGTTTTTTTTGGATGCATGAAGAACTTTTTGGTGCAAAGAAAGAAAGAAACCATGAAAATATTTGAGTAGGCCTTTGCATTCGTCTCGGTGAATGAAGATGAAAATCTCACTGTCAAGAATGCACATGGGGGGCCGGCCCTGGCCCCAGCCCCTTGGCTCACTCGGGAGAGTGCAGTGCTGGTAGTGCCGAGGCTGCGGGTTTGGATCCTATATAGGAATGGCCGGTGCGCTCACTGGATGAGCGTGGTGCAGACCACAACAAGCCAAGGGTTACGATCCCCTTACTGGTCAAAAAAAAAAAAAAAAAAAAAAAAAAAAAGAACGCACATGGGAATCAAAAAGCAGAGAAACTGATCACATTTGTAAAGTATATAAGATTAAATGTGAGAGTGTATGGGATGGAGAAAGACAAGCTAAAAACTTGAAATCAAGTATAGGAAGATCAAACCAGAATAGTGAGAAGATGAGAGGGTAGGAGGAGGGTTTTATTTTCCTTGTTATTGTCAGCATGTCTGGGTGAATTATTAATTATATTTTGAATATCACATTAGTTTCCTGTTGCTACTATAGCATGTCAAGCTTGATGACTTAAAACAATACACACAATTTTATAGCTCTGGATGCCAGAAGTCCTAAAAGGTTTTACTGTGCTTGAAGCCAAAGTGTTGTCAGGGCCACATTCCTTCTGGAGGCTCTGGGGGAGAAGGTCTCTTTTTGCTTTTCCCACTTGGTAGAGTCTGTACACTTTCCTTGGCTCATGACCCCTTCCATATTCAAAGCCAGGAATGGAAAGTTGAGTTTTTTCATGTAGCATCTCTGGGAAACTGACTCTCCTAACCCCTTTTTTAACTTATATAAGCCCATGTGTTTAGATTGGGCCCACCCAGATAATGTAGAATAACATCCTTATTTTAATGCTGATTAGAAACCTTAATTCCATCTTCATCCTTAATCTCTTCTTCCATGTAACTTAACATATTCACAGATATGAACATCTTTATGAGGCCATTATTCTGTCTTAAACAGACATGTTGTGTATGAAGCTATTATATTAAGTGTATCATTAATTTAAAAGATTCTCATTGTGAAAATGACGGCAAGGGTGGGGAGAGAAAAAATAATATGGCAGGAAATGAGAGATGAAAGTAATAAGTGCAGGAGGACCCATTCTTTTCTAATAAGCCTCATTCTTTCACATAATATAATTTTTAAAAATGAAAGCATCAGTTGATATTTCTGGGACAGACATTTAATAATTTTCATGTAATTAGAATATAAATCTTTGTAGATTTATAAGTTAGTTAAGCATAAGAACATGGCATTCCAATACCTAAAAATATACCTAAGACATGGTAATTATACCAACAAATAAAATAATTTTTAATAAAAATGACCCATTTAAAATTTATCTGATCTATAAAACTGTTGCAAACTTTTTATACAATGATTCCATAGAATAATTTCAAATAATTTTGTATTTTTTAATGGCAGGCACTTAATTTTAAGGTGTTTTATAGAACTACAAATGTTAGAAAGATAAGCCTCCTTTCTTTTCTTTATCTATTTTCATTTGTAGCTGTACATAGAGCATAATTTTAAATACCAAAGTTTAGAACTCTGGGATAAGTTTACTTTTCTGTACTTTGTGTTTTTTTGGCATCATTTAAACTCTAATTATGCATGAAATTATATTTTATTTCTCACTAAATGCAATGGAAGAAATATTTTCATGATCCATTCTTTCTGTTATAAACATTTCTAAAACTGGATCGCTGATATAGCTCATCAACTAAACTTATGAGAAATGAAATTTATGAGAGGAAAACACTAATAAGGGAGATTTTCCTTCCCAAATACACATGTGAAGCTCCCATTAATGTCTATCACAAGGAGATGTCTTTCTGCTGAATACCCCTAGGTAAGAACATACAACTTTCCTTGCCTTTCCAGTTAAGAACACAACACTTTTTTCCCCTCTAACTTGTTAACAAGCTGTACCACATTCTATATCTCAAACTTCAGTTTCCATTGAAAGGGTATATCAGTTAAGCTGTTCAGATGATATATATAGTAAATGTGTTTACTTTAAGTTGCATCTTGGTATAATTTTCTTTATATCATTTTATATTCACCAAACTACATCTTCTCTAAAACTAAATTTTCCATTGAATATTAGCCAGCGTTTACCATTAGAAAGCTCTAACTGCAGACTTCATCACATAGAGGAAAGAATCAGTGAGCTCAAAGAGAGAACATACAAAATTACCTAATTAGAGGAAGAAAAAGAAAATTAAAAAATAAATAACAGAACTACAGCAATTAAGGAACGCATTCAAGTGAAATAATCTTTGTATGATTGGTGTACCCAAAGGAGACAAAAAAGTAATAGACATAAAAGTCATATTTCTGAAAATAATGGCTGAATATTTCTCCAATATGGAGAAAGATGACAGCATCCAAGTAAAGAAAGTTCAGAGGTCACCAATCAAATAGGAATACCTTGAGGCACATCGTAATCAAATTATCAAAAACCAAAGAAAAAGAAAGAATACTGAGAGAAGGAAAAGAAAAGAAACACATAATACTCAATAGAGACCAAATAAAGCTTTCAGCAGATTTCTCAATAGAAACTTTACATGCCAGGAGAGTATGGAATGATGTATTCAAAGTGCTGAAGCAAAAAGACTGACAACAAAGAATTTTGCATCCAGCAAAACTAACCTTCAAATATGAAGGAGAAATAAAATTCTTATCCAGACAAACAAAAACTAGGGGAACTCATCAATCCAGACTTGCCATATAAGAAATGATAAAGGAAGTTTTTGATCTGATAGAAGATAATAAAACATAACAAGAAAACATTTGAAGCTGCAAAACTCACTTGTAAAGTACATCAGACAAACTCAGAATACTTCAAAGTTGCAATTGTGATGAATAACCACTTATATCCTTAGAATGTAGACTAAAGAACAAACCTAATAAGATGAATACAAAAAGCATGTAAGAGATAGGATATATTAAAAACTATAACATGAAACAAAGAAATATCAAAAATAGGGGGGAATGACATCAAAGTGTAGAGTAAGCTTTCATTTTCTTTTTTCTTAGTTACTAAAGTTAAATTGTAATTAGTTTAAAACAATCTGTCATAGCTTGTTTGTTTGGTTTTTTTTGATAGCCTAATGGTAACCATGTAACAAAAGGCTGTAATAGGCATGCTAGAAATATAGAGTAAAAAATCAAAATATACTATAGAGAAAAATCACTTAATCACAAAGGAAGACACTAAGACTGAAAAAAAAAGGAAAAATGGGTCTAGAAGACAACCAGAAAAAAAAAGTAATAAAATGGTAGTAACAAGTCTTTTTATATCAACAATAACTCTAAATGTAAATGGATTTAAGTCCCAAGTAAAAGACATAGAGTGTCTGAATGGATTATAAAGCAAGAACCAACATTCCCCTATGAAGACATACATCAACTAAAATTGAAGGGATGGAGAAAGATATTTTATGCAAATGAAAACCAAAAGAGAGCTGGAGTAGCTATACTTATATCATATAATATAGATTTTGAGTCAAGGAAAATAAAAAAATAGATAAGGACGGTCATTATATAATGATAAAGGGATCAATTCAATGAGTTAACATAACAATTCTAAACATATATGCACCTAACACTGGAGCACCCAGATATGCAAAACAATTACTACTAGACCTAATGGGAGAGAAAGATTTCAACATAATAGTAGTTGAGTACTTTACCACTCTGCTTTCTGAAAAAATAGAACATTTAGACAGAATACTAACCAAGAAACATCCAAGCTAATTTAAACCATTTGGACCTAACGGACCCTTTTATTCAACAGCTGTATAATACACATTCTTCTCAGCACCACATGGAACATTCCTTAGAAGAGACCAAATATTAAGTCACAAAACAAGTGAAACAGATTTTTAAAAATTGAAATCATATCGACTATCTTGTTTGAACACAGAGAAATAAAGCTAGAAATCCATTACAGAAGGGACAATGGAAACTACATGAATACATGAAGATAAAACAACATGCTCCTAAACAACAGGTAGGTCAAAGAGGAAATTTTAAAAAAGGAAAATAAAAGATTCCTGGATACAAACATTTAAAGAAGAACTAAAACCAATTCTTCTCAAATGCTTCCAAAAAATCAGAGAGGAGGGACCATTTCCAAACTCATTCTATGAGGCTAACATTATCCTCATATCCAAAGAAAAAAGTGACACAACAATTAAAGAAAACTAAAGACCCATATTTCTAATAAAAACTTATGTGAAAATCCTCACATATAACCAAAACAAATCCAGCAAGATCATTCACCATCACCAACTGGGATTCCTTCCAATAATACAAGGATGGCTCAACATATGCATTTCAATAAATGTGATACATTACATCAACAAAATGAAGGAAAAAAAACCTATATGATCATTTCAATAGATGAAGAAAAAACTTAGGATGAAATTCAACAATCCTTCATGGTAAAAACATTCAGCAAATTAGGTATAAAAGGAACATAACTTAACACAATAAAGGCCATATATGGCAAACTCACAGCTTAATAACCTGCTGAATGAGAAAAAAGTTGAAGGTTTTTCCTCTAAGATTTGCAACAAGACATAGATACCCACTTTTTCACTCTTATTCAGAATAGGACTAGGTCTAGCCAGAGCAATAATGCGAAAGAAAGCAACAAAGGGAGGGCATCTTTATCAGAAAGGAGGAAGTTACACTATCCCTATTTGCAGATGACATGATTATATACATAGAAAGTCCTAAGGACTGCAGCAATAAATGAAATCAGGAAAATGGCAGGATACAAAATTAACATTTAAGAATCAGTAGCATTCTTATATGCCAACAACAAAGCATCTGAAAGTAACAAAGTAACAAAGAAGAAATTAAGAAAATAATCACATTCACAATAACTGCCAAAAAAATGAAATACCTAGAAGCAAATTTAAACAAAGAGGTGAAATATCTTTACAATAAAAACTGTAAAATATTGGTGACTGACATTAAAGACACAAATAAATAGACAGATACACTGTGTTCATAGGATGGAAGAATTAATATTATCAAAATGTCCATATTACCAAAAGCAATCTACAGATTCAGTGCAATCCCTATCAAAATACCAATGACATTTTTCACAAAAATAGAAAAAATAATCTTAAAATTTGTATTTTAAATAAAATACTCTGTAAAGCCAAAGCAATCTTGAATAAAATGAACAAAGTCACATAGGCATCACTGTATGTGACCTAAAAATGTACTGTAAAACTATAGTAACCCAAACAGCATGGCACTGGCACAAAAACAGACAAATAAACCCATTGAATATAACAGAAAGCTGAGAAATAAACCCACATATTCACAGCCAATTGATTTTTAATACAGATCTCAAAAATATACATTGAGGAAAGGACAGCCTCTTGAACAAATTGTGTTGGGAAATCTGGATATCCACATGCAGAAGAATGAAACTAGAGCCCTATCTCTCACCAAACACAAGAATCAACTCAAAATGGACTAAAGACCTAAATTTAAGACCCAGAACTATGAAATAACTAGAAAAAAATAGGGGAAATACTACATGAAATTGAAGTGGGCAGTAGTCTTTGAGCAAGACTACAAAGGCACGTGCAACTAAAGCAAAAATAGACAAATGGGACTACATCAAACTAAAAAGCTTCTACATGGGCTGGCCCGGTGGCGCACTGCTACAGTGCGCCACTTGGCAGCGCGGCAGCGCTCCCACCGAGGGTTTGGATCCCACATACAGACCGGTTCCCACTCACTGGCTGAGCGAGGTGCGGGCGCAACACCAAGGGTTGCGATCCCGTTGCCAGTCCTGGTCCGGTACGGGCGCGACACTGAGGGTTGCGATCCATTGCCGGTCACGAAAAAAGACAAAAAAAAGGAAAAAATAAAAATAAAAAAAATAAAAAATAAAAAGCTTCTACACAGCAAAGGATGTAATTAGCAAAGTGAAGACTAAATCTACAAAATTTGAGAAAGAGTTTGCAAACTACACATGTGACAGGGACTAATATCCAGAGTATATGAGGAACTCAAACAACTCAACAGCAAAAACAGGAATAACCCAATTAAAAAATGGGCAAATGACCTGAACAGACATTACTCAAAAGAAGACATACAAATGGCCAACAGGCATGTGGAAAAATGCTCAACATCACTACCCATCAGGGAAATGCAAATCAAAACCACAATGAGATATCATCTCATTCCAGTTAGAATGGCTGTTTCTGTCAAAAAAACAGAAAATAACAAATGTTGACAAGGATGTGGAGAAAAGGGAACTTTTCTACATTGTTGGTGGGAAAGTAAATTAATATGGCCATTGTGAAAAGCAGTATGAATGTTCCTCTGAGAACTAAACATAGAACTACCTGATGATGCAGCAATCCTACTATTGGGTATATACCCACAGGAAATGAAGTCAGTATATCAAAAATATACCTGTACTCCCATGTTTATTGCGACAGTATTCATAGTAGCCAAGCAATGGAATCTCTCACATTTTGCACTCTAGAGAAGGTGATAGGCTGAGTAATAGGCAGCACTCAGTAACTTACTGAATATGGAGAAGTGGAGAGTGCATGAGATAATGCAATTAAGAAATCTATTTTCTTTCTTTAACTGTTTTTTGACAGACTTTCTATCTAGAAAGTTAATCTGATGGATCATATCTTAGATATTCAAATTATGTTGTGGCTTGAACTTAATGAAATTGGTCCAGAGGGAAATTCAGGGGGTATTTATGTTGTGGCAAAGTGTTCATTAGCCATGGTAATAGCTGATTTTAGAGATCATTTGTTTTCTGTGAAAAGGGAAAATAATACATATACAGTGTGTTTAAGTGGTTGTGCTGATATTCCATTTTGACAGTAATTACTACACTATTGAGAAGGGAAATTGGTCAATTACAAACTGTAATGACAAATCTTAATCCAGTAATAACTTCAACCCTACTCCATTACATGTGTAATTGGCAGTCATCTGTATCTAAGCACTGGTCCATAAAAGCAACATCTAAAGGACAAAATTCTCATTTCCTAGATGTATAGTGTTCCTTGAACTAAACAGACAGATAACTCTATTGAACTATATGTTATTTCTAACAATACTAATAATGCATTTCTTTACAAGGTTCACATTTGTATCCAACAGTATGAAAAGACTAGACAGTTGGTTTAATGAAATTCTTGCCATTTATATCGAGGTTAAAAATATGCAATGCTTCATATCTCAAGCAGATACAAAATTCAACCATCTTTTATTGCCAGTTTTGTATCTTTAAATCAATGCAATGTGTTGAAGGCTTCATGAATATTAAACTCATCACCCACCAAAAAGTGGTCTAATAACAGACAAGCTGCTACAGGCCAGTGTTATGACCAACTTCATGAACACTTAAGGAAATTGCTAATGCAATGAGAGGTACTCTCATAAACAGAAAAACTAGTGGAGAATATTTCTGTGGCTACTGTTTAGTCCTAGGGCTAAAATTTCTTCTGACCACCATCCCTGTTCATTTCCTGAGAGATAACCGCTATTATAATTTTAATGAATATCTTTTCAGACCTCTTTCTAAAATTTCACAAACACACACACACGCACACGCACACACACACACGCACATACACATAGACTTTCTAAAGTTTTAAATAGATGCATGAGTTTAAACTTTAGGAATTTTGCCTATATGTTCGCCTGTTTTCTGTCACTTATAACCAGATACAAGAAACTGGGTAATTTATAAAGAAGCAAAGTTTATTTCTAATAGTTTTGGAGACCAAGAAGCCCAAGGGTCAAGGGGCACATCTGGCAAGGGCCTTCTGGGTGGGAACTCTCTCCAGGGTCCCGTGTTGGCCAGGGGATCACATGGCAAGAATGGCATGAGCAAGAGTGCTAACTTTCTCACTTGTTCTACTTATAAAGCTATCAGAACCACATCCATGATAACCCATTAAGCAATCAGCCCATTAGTCCGTGAATGGATCAATCCACTCACATGAGAACAGTTGTCCCAATCCAATTACCTCTTAAAGGCCCCATCTTCCATCAACGAATTGGGGGTTAAATTTCAACATGAGCTCGGTGGGGGGCAATCAAACCACAGCAGGGTGTGTGTGTGTGTGTGTGTGTGTGTGTGTGTGTGTGTGTAACATAAACTGATAAATCCCTTATGATATACATCCTGGAAACAGAAGTGTTCATGTGCAAGAGAAACTTTTATGAAAATGTCATCACTATATAATTTGCAATCATTACAATAACAGATATTTAGAAATAGACTAAATACCTATTTTTAGAGGAATGGCTGAAGTATTCAAGGATTTATGGGTATAACCATATCATAAAATAGTATGTAGAAGTTAACAATACTTAATAATTATTCAATCAAAATGAAGTTTTTGTAAATATCTAACAAGAAAAAGTATTAAAGTTATATTGTGAAAAAGCTAAACAATATATTTATATTTTATATTTTCCTTAGTAAATGCAAATTTTACCGTGGGATGTCCAGGAATGATTGAATAGTTCATGTGGAGGCACTGGCTATATAATTGGACATGAGGTTAGATGGTAAGTTTGGGTCAAATAATGACATGCTTGTAATTTTGTTAAGGGATTTTGGACTCTCTCTCCCATTAACACTTTTTTTACAGTATGTAGTCCCCGGAAGTTTTAATCACGGTAGAGCTATGGTCATCGGGTCATGTTTTGTTTGTTTGTTTGTTATATGTTAAATATACTGTTCATGTTGAATACAGATCACATGAAAGAAAAACTGTATCTAGCAAAACAAGTTAGAAAATTATTGCAATGATATAGGTAAAAGATGATGAGGGCCCAGTCCACATCCTGGCAAACATTAAAAAAAAACATTAAAAAGGGCCGACCCGTGGCTCACTCGGGCTGGCGGGTGCACTCACTGGCTGAGCGCGGTGCGGGCAACACCATGCCAAGGGTTGCGATCCCCTTACTGGTCACAAAAAAAAAAAAAAAAAAAAAAAAAAAAAAAGAAAACATTAAAAAAAGGCCAAATTAGCCAGGGAGTGTCAAAGTTTTTCTGCCTACAATATGCATAACAATAACAACAGAAATTAATATACGATTGCAAAGTGCCTGGAAATTTATAAATCAATTTCAAATATATGCATTTAATGTAGTTGATAAATTGTTAACATCTTTTTTTGTCTTTTGTCTTTTTTTCCGTGTCCAGCAATGGATCGCAACCCTCAGTGTTGCCCCCGTACCGGACCGGGGACCGGCAACGGGATCGCAAGCCTCGGTGTTGCTCCCGTGCCTCGCTCAGCCAGTGAGCGGGAGCCGGTCTGTATGTGGGATCCGAACCCTCGGACGGGAGCGCCGCCGCGCTTCCCAAGCGGCGCACTATCCAGTGCGCCACCGGGCCGGCCCAAATTGTTAACATCTTAATATTATCCTGCAATTTAATATTTGATGTTTGGAGAGAGCCCTATAACTATTACTTTTATTTTTATAATTATTATTACTATTATTATTTCAGCAATAACCTCATCAGAAGGAAATAAAAGGCATCCAGATTGGAAAAGATGAAGTCAAACTGTCTCTGTTTGCAGATGACATGATCCTATATATCGAACAGCCTAAAGTATCTACAAAAAAACTCTTGGAGGTGATAAATGAGTTCAGCACAGTAGCAGGATACAAAATCAACACACAAAAATCAGTAGCATTTCTATTCACCAATAGTGAACATGCAGAAAGAGAAATCAAGAAAGCCTGCCCATTTACAATAGCCACCAAAAAAATAAAATACCTAGGAATTGAGCTAACCAAGGATGTGAAAAATCTCTATAACGAGAACTACAAACCACTCCTGAGAGAAATTAGAGAGGATACAAGAAGATGGAAAGACATCCCATGCTCCTGGATTGGAAGAATCAATATAGTGAAAATGACTATACTACCCAAAGTAATATACAAATTCAATGCAATCCCCATCAAAATTCCAATGACATTTCTCTCAGAAATGGAAAGAACTATACAGTCATTTATCTGGAATAACAAAAGACCAAGAATAGCCAAAGCAACACTGAGCAAAAAAAATAAAGCTGGAGGCATAACACTACCTGACTTTAAACTATACTACAAAGCCACAATAACCAAAACAGCATGGTACTGGTACAAAAACAGAGACACTGATCAATGGAATAGAATAGAATACCCAGAAATCAACCCACGCACTCACTGCCATTTGATCTTCAGCAAAGGCATCAAGTCTATTCACTGGGGTCGGGACTCACTCTTCAGCAAAGGGTGCTGGGATAACTGGATATCCATATGCAGAAGATTGAAACAGTTAAGTTTTGCATATTACATAAGAGGAGAGGCTTTGAACATTCTTGCCACAAAGAAATGATAAATGCATAAGACAATGAATACACTAAGTTCCCTGACCTGATCAGTATATAACATACATATGTATCAAAATATCAGACTGTACCCCATAAATTTGTACAATTACAATGTATCCATAAAAATAAATATTTTTTAAAAAATACAAAATAAAAAAAGATACCCTGGAAAAGTATTCACACCCTGGGCCATATGAAGTTTCAACACTGGGGTATGAATGCGTTACCAGCGATGAGCAAGTTAGCCACTGAGCAGGACTAGACACGGCGGGAACCTCTCACCAGGGGATGTGGAACACCCCAAGGGAGTTGGAATTAGGGAGGATTTGGGCGGAGAAGGACGGCAGGCGCTGCTGATGGAGATGAAAGTCAGGAAGTCGAGGCCGGGAGGGCATCCCGAACATGCTGGGCACCACGCAGCCTCACGTGCATGCGCCCCGGCCTGCTCTCGCACATAAAGGAGAGCTACCACAGAATCAACCCTGAATATTTTTGCAATCAAGTATGCTGAAGAACGAGGTTATTATGCTAGACAAAAAAAGTTTTTTTAAAAATTAAAAAAAATCTTAAATATAATTATGAATGATGTTCAAAATGAGATCTAGTAAGCGCCCCCTGACCCAGGCTGCCACCCCAACTTGAATTCATGCAAGTTTGCTATGTTCTAGGGAGAGGACTATACCCTAAAGGGTAAGAGGCATGCTTACCTTGAACGTTATCATATCATACCAATTCTTCTACCCAATAGGTAATACAACTTTTTTTCCAAAAACTATTATAAAAACTGATCCTATATTAGGCACCTCCCACAAAAATCTTAAGACTGAAAAAGCTCTCCAAATGATGAAATATTTAAAATTTCATAAATATGACAGGAGATTTAGTATTTGAGGGCAGGATGTTTTCTCATGATAGTTAAAATATTATTGATTAGAAATAGTAAAGTTCTTCTTTGCAAAATAACCTGCATATATGAGTGAAATTCTTAATTATCTAGATAATGCTAAGTGTTGGCAGGAGTGTGACAGATATATATAATTTTTATATACTGATGCTATATATATAAATTACTACAGGTATTTGGCAGGGCAATAGAGCTCAGTCAAATTAAATATAGATAGATAGATGAGAGGTATAGATTTTTTTGTATGTATATATAGATAGATTATATGTGTGTGTTTGTGTGTGTGTATGTGTGTGTGTGTGTGTGTGTGTGTGTATATATATATATATATATATATATACACATAACCCTAAACCCTTACCCTAACCCTAACTCTAACCCCCAAATATAAAATCTTTGCATTTTTCCAAGGAGAATCTCACACAGCAATGAGAAGAGAAAAGAGCAAGGATGTGGGGAGCAGTAGGAAGCTGGTATCTATAAATGAGGTGCTATAGGGAATGAGCTTTATCGTGTCATCTTGTTGAGCTTGCATGTCTCCACATAGATGTTGTTGAAAAGGCTCAACCACAGTCTGGCTCCCTTTAGCAGAATACCCTTTGTTGTTGCCCAGGAGACGGAGAGCCAGGCAGTATCGTGGGAAGTTGCCAACAGGCCCTTTCTCACCCACCTCTTTATCTTGCCAGAGACATACCCTATTTTGCAGGACACTCAGTTTCTTATCCACCTTCCTGGTTCTAGCAAGGTGTAAGGTTTGCCACCTTGTCACTGGCCCTTAGGTTATAAAAGTCACCAAGTGTAGTCTAAAATCTGATCCTCCATGACAGAGTGGCCCACTGCTTGTGTTATCTGTCATCTGGCCCCTCCACTTCAGTCACATCCGTGGGTCACAGCTAACTGGCACAATGCTGATCTTGCTCATGCTGTGTATGTATCTAACAAACAGAATTAATCCATTTGGGAGTATTGTGTCCTTTCCTCACCAGACAAATCTGTGGCAGAATGGTAGGCCCATCGAAGAGCTACAGTAGTCACCACTTAGAGAGTGTTTAATTACTTGGCAGGTTGTTTCACTTTTACCAAAAATGGTGCATATACATAATGAAATAATAAAAAGCAGTTAGAAGAAATGCGTTACATACCCACAAAACATCATGGCTGGATCTTAGGATGCATAGCTGCAGGTGAAAATAAGCAAAAAAACCAGAATGAAATAAATAATAGGATAACATTTTCTTGAATTATTATACATGCACTCAAATGAGAGTAAAATGTATAGAGATACATAGTACTAATTTAAAAAAAAATAAAGGAGACCAACATGGATTCTGATGATAATGTGCATAGCTTTTGGATTTGATTAAATTCTCTGTGTTGTGTACCTGAGATATAAAACCAAAAGAAAGAACAAACAAAGACAACCACAATAATTAGACAATTGCTGTTCTTAAAGTCAGGGCCTAGAGCATGAAACAAAATACTGATGCTAGACAGAATCTTTTCTGTTTTGTTTTCTTTAGGGAAAACAAAATCAGTCTGTAGTCTTAGACTCAGTAGCCAGCCCTATGTGGAGACATAGATGGGCTATTTATCCACAATCGAAAGGGTTAAAGTTCTCAGAAATTTGATATTTCAGTTTACAAGTCCAGTTACTTCCTAGGATAATAGACTGGTTTAGTTGACTGCTGGAGTCTCTAGTGACCAATTATTCTTTACAGGGGAAGTTTCTTCTCTTTTTGAAAGCTTGAAATACAATACACCATGCTATTCCCATCTTCTTTACTGCCTAGTTATGTACCTAAAATCTTTACTAACAGAGCCTACGGGGAGGGATTCTAATGTGATTAACCCTTCTAAAGAAAGCTATCCTTGGTTAAGTCCAGGCTGAATTTCTATCTTCAACTATGCTGTGAATTAGCTGGTACTGTACTTAACTGCTACAGAAGATAAAAAACAAAACAAAACAAAAAACCTCACAAATTTAACCCATGAAAGCAGAACCCACTGGTAACATAACCAGCTACACATTCAAGGATCAGAAAATATTTAATTTATTGATGTTTCATCTAGGGAACAACTGACCTAAAGAGACTTTAAGCAATTTAAGCAATGAATGTACTGCATTTTAGTGCAAGAGATTAAAAATTTGTTTTTATAAAACTAGGTTTAAGTTCAGAGGCTGGTATTTGCAAGTTGTTCAGATTGGTCTAAATTTGAACAAGTAAATTTATCCTCAGAGTTTTGATTTTCTCAACTTTGAGAGAGGGTTACTAATGTATAACTTTCAGGACTGTTCTGAACCACAAATGAGAAAATATACATTGAAGATTTTGTAATTATAAATTGAAACATTTTTGGGACTGGGAAAGAGCTATTGCATCATCCGGGCTCTTCTTTGGCAACTGAAGGACAGGTCCATTCACTGCAAGCATTTCTCCTGTGCAAGCCGCAACACTGAAGGTATAATTAAAGACAGCTTAGGACAAACAAGTGACAGCAGGTTCGAGGTCTTGGGGCCGACACTGAAGAGGTCTCCTGGGAGCGCCCAAGCCCAGCCGTGGGAACGAACGAGCGATCAGCCCAGTCATCAAAGGCACAGAAAGCCAGCAAAGGTTTCCACGAAGGCAGAGAGAAGCTCGTCAGACTGCCACAGACCCGCGACCCCGTAAGTCACTCCCAGTCCAGCCTCACTTGTGGGGCGAAGCCCGACTGCTCCCCGCCTGCCTGGCCCCCGCCCACCACACCAGGCTAAGCGCCCACATCAAAGCGGCCTCCATTCTCTCGGGTGGGGGTGAA
>NW_007727632.1:231829-232043 GCF_000696425.1 Galeopterus variegatus
AAAAAAAAAAAAAAAAAAAAAAAAAAAAAAAAAAAAAAAGGGCGGCTTTGGGAGGGCAGGTCAGCCATCTCTGTTTGGCGCGGCTCCCTGTTGGGACGGGCTATTTGCTTGCCTCGAAGCGGGGCACCCCGGGGCCTGTGGACTGCCCCACAGTTCCACTCTCCCCGCAGATCTCTGACGGGGCTGGTAGCGTGGGGAGTCCCCGGCCAGCGTC
>NW_007727632.1:236234-275314 GCF_000696425.1 Galeopterus variegatus
ACTATAAACCACTCCTGAGAGAAATTTGAGAGGATACAAGAAGATGGAAAGACATCCCATGCTCCTGGATTGGAAGAATCAATATAGTGAAAATGACTATACTTCCCAAATTAATATACAAATTTAATGCAATCCCCATCAAAAATCCTATGAGATTTCTCACAGAAATGGAAAGAACTATACAGTCATTTATCTGGAATAACAAAAGACCACGAATAGCCAAAGCAATGCTGAGCAAAAAAAATAAAGCTGGAGGTATTACTCTACCTGACTTTAAACTATACTACAAAGCCATAATAACCAAAACAGCATGGTACTGGTATAAAAACAGAGACTCTGACCAATGGAATAGAATAGAGCACCCTGAAATCAACCCACGCACTTACTGCCATTTGATCTTCGACAAAGGCATCAAGCCTATTCACTGGGGTCGGGACTCCCTCTTCAGCAAAGGGTGCTGGGATAACTGGATATCCATATGCAGGAAATTGAAACTAGACCCATACCTCTCACCATATACTAAAATCAACTCAAAATGGATTAAGGATTTAAATATACACCCCGAAACAATAAAACTTATTAAAGAAAACATAGGAGAAACCCTTCAGCAAATAGGGCTGGGCACAGACTTCATGAATATGACCCCAAAAGCACAGGCAACCAAAGGAAAAATAAACAAATGGGACTATAACAAACTAAAAAGCTTCTGCACAGCAAAAGAAACAATTAACAGAGCTAAAAGACAACCAACAGAGTGGGAGAAAATATTTGCAAAATACACATCCAACAAAGGACTAATATCCAGAATATATAAAGAACTCAAACAACTTTACAAGAAAAAAACAAGCAACCCAATCAAAAAATGGGCAAAAGAACTAAGTAAGCATTTCTCTAAAGAAGATATGCAAATGGCCAACAGTCATATGAAAAAATGCTCAACATCACTCAGCATCCAGGAAATGCAAATCAAAACCACACTGAGATACCATCTCACCCCAGTTAGGATGGCAAAAATCCAAAAGACACCGAAAGATAAATGCTGGCGTGGCTGCGGAGAAAAAGGAACTCTCTTACACTGTTGGACAGCTTAAAAAAATAAATTGAAACATTTTTTACACAGCTAACATATATATGAAGATACTTATGATATATGTGTGTGGTTGTGTGTATAGTAAAGCAATGAAATAAAAATAAGCACTTTGAAATAACAGCACATTTTTATAAAACAAAACATGCATTTCTTAAATTTATCTCCAATAGAAACAAAGATCTCCTCAACCCTTGTCCATCTGCTAAGAGAATAAGCCTGTAATAGTCTTTTCTTTATTTCAATACAAGCTATTTTTCCCTCTATGTAGATTCATAAAAACAAAAATATATTTCTATCCACCTGTCATTCAAACAGATCAGTGAAATACTGCAGTACATAACATATAAAGTATTTAAAATGGCAAAAACCAAGCTCTTGTGGGCAGGATGTGCCCTGGTGTGTGTGTGTATACACTTGGGCTAAGTGTCTGAAACAGATATTGTTCTTTCCAGATCTCATATGAACTTCTTTTTACATGGGCCACAGGAATTGAGGAATTCCTGGCCTATTTCTAAGGTCACAAATGCCAAAAATGTGTGTGGGCAGAAGCTTCTGCAAAGAAGAGCAGTTTACTGGGAGAGGGGATAAGATCCCAAATGAGAAAGAACAAGCCACTAAGCAAAAGCTATAGGGAGCCATAGAATAAGAAATGGTTTTAAATTACACTAAATAAGAGAGAACAACCCTGCAGCTTAAATAATATAAGCTAGGAATTCCAATTCAGACTATTCAAAATTAAACCATATTCATTTAACCAGAGTTTGAACTATAATTTTATGTTTAGATTTTGTCTTTCTCGTTATTTCCATGTTGTTCTACCACAGCTACTGGTATTATAGAAGTCCTTAATAAATCCAAAAATTACTGAAAAACTGACATATTAACAGAAATCTTCCAGTACAGGCATGCCATCCTTCAGAGGAAGGCAAGTGGAATGGACGCATCTATTTACTTTTGTCCTCTGGAACGTTATTCATTGCCTGTGAAGTGAGAGGGTTTAGAGGCAGAATCTTATGGAACTTTTGTTCCCGAGGCACTTCCTATGACTCTGGGCCACAAATTAATCTCCTTGGGAGGATCTTGGTTATGATGCATGCCATTGACATGAGAAGACACAGCTTCTGCCCCTCCACAGAACCTCTGGTATTCTGAACACTCAAGTCTGGGTGTATGACATGCTTACAATGGGTTGTGGCAGAAGTAAAGCTTCTTGAAGTAGTTTTGTTACCTGCAAAGGTGCAGAAGAGGAAACCTGTATAGGCAGCAGCCTGGCTGAAAAGAACACATGAATATGTGTTTGGGAACTCCAGGATTAATATGAAGTTAAAATGACTGAAATTCAAAAGTGTGGTGCGCTCAGAAGACCTGTGGTTTGGAGACATATTATCTGTGTTTCCAGTTGCTCAGCTGAAAGAAAGCACCTTATTCATTAGTTTATGTGCTTATAAATATTGTACCTGTACACATTTATTATAATAAACCCGATTTTGTTCTTTCTCCAAAATATAATTTTTCTAGTATTTGTAGAACTAAGTAAAAGAACAAAACAATTTATAATGCAATGAAAGCTATAAAATTAGAAATTCTATTCCATTCACTATAATATTAGCTTCTAGGTGGTTTTTTTTTTTTTTTTTTTTTTTTTTTTCCCATGCCTTTTTAATACATACAGGGTGCCTGGACATATGAAAAAATATTTTGTCTATGAGCACTTGCTTCTGTAGCAAATACCCCTAATGTGCACACATTGGACATGAGATGGGCATCCATACAGACATGGCTACCTGTGCCATGTCCATCTAGATGTCCTGTGAACCTACAGACCACACTGCCACTCTATAGTCAAGGTGTTGCTCCCAAATTCTTCTCCAGTTTTGCATTGGAAGGCTCCTTATTTGATGCTATGGTTTGAAAGTCCCCCGAAGCTCATGTTGGAACTCGATCCCCAATTTGGTATTTGAAAAGTGGAGACAGGAGGTGATTAGATCATGAGGACTATGCTTTCATAAATTTATTAATTCTGTCATGGATTACTGATAACTAATGGTTTATCAGGAAGTAGCTTGGGGACTTCACAAGGAGAGTGAGTGAGCACAGAAGCACACACTGGTTCAGCTCATGTAATACCCCACAGAGCCATGGGACTCTGCTGGGAGCCTCACCAAGAAGAAGGCACTTTCTTAAACTTTAAAGAAAAACCTGAGATAGAAATTGGAAAGACACTGTGAAGGGCACTTGAACTGGATTGTGGGGCAGAGTGTTCAAAACTGTATGTTACAGTTGTGCTGAAATTTTAGTAACTTGAGGGATTGTGACATAGGATAGTAAAAGTGTCTGCCACAAATCTAAATATCATTCACTGCTGCAAAAAAATCCAGGCTAGACAAAAAGTCAAACAGGAAATAGGTCACTTGAAACTGCTTTTGGTACTGCACATTAATTTCAGTCACCTGACAGTGAGCTTAGAGACCTCAGGACAAAGGCGGGGAAAATCAACAGAAAACCAGGTTAATGAGCTTTGCTAGATGCCTTTCAATGACATGGGACATTAGAGCACCAGGGAGGGGACCAGGCACAAATACGCTTTGTTCCTGGAATGGAACTGAGATCAAACACACAGCAAGAAACAGAATGCTCCCCTGTTGCTCAGCCATTTCACCAAAGAAAGAAAGAGTACTATCAAATAACCTATAACTGAACAAAAATCAAGTTCCCTTTCAACTTAAGTTTTGCATCAATAAATGACAAAAGGCGGTGGTTCCAGGAATAGAAAATTTCAAGGAGTAAAAGTTTTGTCCCAACAATTGTAAATGACTTAGTTAATTTTCGTGTGTTAAAAATACACAAATGGTGAGTCTGTGCTAAAAATACAGTGACAAATGAACAATACAAACAGTGTACATTAAAGTGGCTATTTTAATTTAATTATAAAATATAAATTTGAACATGGAAATTTAAAAGGTGTAATAAAATGCAGTAATATTGCGAATATGAGTCTCAACTTCCAGATTACATCAGCAAATAAAAATTGAGAAAGACAAATAGTGAGGAATAATATAGTGAGTTCCAGGTAGGTGACAGATTTGAATAATTAACAAAAAATGTATAGCACAGAAATTATGAAAGTAAATATGTAAGTGTTAAAATGCAAAGACTGGAACTTAAAAAGCTAATGAAGTATATATTATGCAATTTCTGCATTAAAACAGTGCAGGAATGGGAAGATTAGCATATACAAGTAGAAGCAAATAAGAAAAATATTATGTGAATATACAGGGATTTTTTTGTTGTTTTTTAATATGTTAAGTCTCAGCATGAAAATTTGGTAGTCATAACACAACACTTTTTGAACCAAGAATTTAGCATCAATGTATGTAAATGATAATAGTCAGAAATAAAGAAGAAAATAATAGAAACAGAACATGTAACCACAGAATTTAGCATGCCACCATGTCAAGTAGTTAAAATTAATTATATAATATATGCAAAATTATTAATACTTATGATCAAATTATAACAATAGGCAACTATTTTAAATACTTTCCATGTGCCAAATAAAGTTTTGAGGCAGAAAGAAAATCAGCCACTTTTTTATATATTATGTTGTTCTCTTTTATTATTATATTTTTATCAAAAGGGAGCTCATATATTCTTTTTGAATTCTACGTGATAAGGTCAACTTTCTTGAGAAGCATCTATAAGCTTAAAAATATGAATAAATAGGGCCGGCCCTGTGGCTCACTTGGGAGAGTGTGGCACTGGTAGCGCCGAGGCCGCGGGTTCGGATCCTACATAGGGATGGCCAATGCAGACCACACCGTGAGGAGGGTTGCGATCTCCTTACCGATCAAAAAAAAAAAATAATAATAAATATGAATAAATAGATAAAAAGACTATACAAAACTCTAGACATTTATTTTAAGCATGGAAAACAAGATAAATGTTATGATAAGAAGAGTCAGTGTTTTGATCTTAAGACCGTTTTTCATGTTAAACAAAGGGAAAATAGCATATTTAAAATAGCTAATATTTTAAAGTTTATGTGTAGTAGACACTTTACTTGTGTTTAGTATGCATTAAATGTTTAGCAGCCTCACAACAATATTAGTTAAGTATAGTATCATTCCCATTTTACTGATGCACGAAGAGGTTAACCTGTTAATTTCATATATCAAGCAAGTGTCAGCATTAGACATGAAACCGAGGCTTGGGATCCTTGAAACACACTCATAACAAATGCATTAAAATAAATACTTTTCATGTATAATGGTATCATGCAATTTAAGAAAAAAATATTAGATTGTGAAAATAAATATAGGTGTCAACTCCATATTAATCAATTAAAGTTGAGAAAATTAATTTGTTAATTGCCATTTTTTGAAGGACATTATTGATTTTGTCTCTAATTTTAAGAGGTATGGTTGATTTTCAAGGTGACTTTTCATCATTAAATTTCTTCCTTCAAAATAATGTCTGTGCTTAGCAGGGATTAATATTTTTTAATGCTATTAAACAATATGAGATATCTTGGAGCCTCACCTCCACTTCTAAGTGTGGCTGATGCTCTGATTTCCCAAATACCTCCTCCTCTTCAGAAATGAAGGTGTATTTAAATCATTAACCATCTGTGACCACACTAACTTTTGCATACCAATAAGTAGTGGGTCTGAATTAACATTCCTTCATCTCTCTTTATGAATAATTCAATTTGTTCACCATAAGAGTCCTTGAAGATTCTGAAAGCCAGAGGTAAATTTTAAAAATCAGATGGTAGATGAATGTTTAATCCCAACAAAATTATCCAAAATGGTGTTAACTCTGTCTCTTCTGATGTTTCCATTTGGATAAGAAAGGCAATTTGGAGATAGTTTAAAGCAAAATGTGTGTTGAAGACTAAAACAACTGGAGTGTCCTTTACCTCTGATGATTTAAAGGCCTTTGTTTTCATATGCAGATGATATAGTGACAATATGGGAAACAGTTTTGTTTTTTTTTTTTTTTTGGTTATTCTGAGATTGACCAACTGCATAAGGAAAAATAGTGTCAAGGGTTATAGTTTTTGTTTAGTGACAAGTCCCTAAATGATGACTTTCCCAATCATCAGATGTTAGTTCATGCTAATTATGTCAATTTTATAATGGCTTCTCCAGAAATACATTCAGTAGTCCCTTTGTAATATTCTAAAAAAAACTCCTTGATTTTTCAAAGATAGTTCAACTCTATTTTCCTTTCACAAGGCAAATAATTGCCTTGATATCTATTGACAATATTGAACTCTATCTGAACTCTGTGGTTGTGAAAAATGAAGTGATTAAGAAATCTTTCCCATCCGTTTGTGTTCCAGGACATTTCCTATTTCCATCCTTTCTCCTAAATATTCTAGGACTATCATGACTTCCTTGTTTACCTGCCTCTACAAAGTCCTAGGTATAGACGGTTAAAAATCTTGATTCTCGTTTGATTCTTAGAATAGGGTTTTTAGGTAATGCATGTATGGGACAAAAGTCTTTGGTTAGGAGGCAACAGCCCATAGCCACAGGGCAATGGCCCATCTAATCAATTCTAATCAAGTAAATGTTGATTTTCAGTTGATTCTTAGAATAGTGTTTTTAGGTAATGCATGTATGAGACAAAAGTCCTTGGTTAGGGGACAACAGCACACAGCTAGGGGGCAACGGCCCACAGAATCAGTTCTAATCACTGTTTAGGGATGGGATTATGTACTCTGATTATTTAAAATACTGATTGTTTTACTATAGGGAAAAATGTGAAAAAATGTTTGCTATGGTCAAGCTGTTTGTTGATGGAAACTTTAGAGACAATTAGATTTAATTGTAAGAATGCAAATTTTGCTTAAGTCTTTTAAGTAGAGTTTATATTTAAGGTTAAATAATGATCACAGTTTGATTAACTTAGCTTTTCACAAATTGTACTTTGGAATGTCACATTGTTAATTTAAATGATGTTAGTAGTTTCCATTGTTTAAGCTATACTTAGCCATAGATAACTTTTGTCACATTGCCCATGTCTTTGTGTCCTTCCGAAATGATTGAATCAACTGATTTTTCTTGTGAAAATTCCTTGTCTTTACAATAAAAACAGAAGCTAACTTTGAATCGGGGCTGTACCTTGTTTTCTCCTTCTAACTGAGGAATTGCTGAGGTGCAGTCCTTTTGGGCTTCTCATTGCATTCATGTTGCTTTGAGTAATCTTTTTTGCATCTTCATTATACAGCAAGAAGTGTAATACCTAGGGCCCTTTTTTTTTCTTAGAAATGCTTCTCATTAATAAATATTCTGACTATTGCAGTGGCATAAATAAGAATATCTCCTAAATTTTCTTGTACATTATGTATTTGACATTATAACCAAATTTGTTCCTTTAATAGCGAGGTCAATAAATATATGACTTCCCCCATTTCTATAATCAGGTCTTGTGTGATATAAACCAATTAAGAACAAGTTCCAACTTTTGATGGAACAAACTTATGACATGGAAGCATGCTACCTTTTATATAAACGAGCTTCAATGTAGGAAAAGACTACTCGGGATTACAATACAGGAGGATTAAGTCCCCATCAGAAGAATCTTCTGACTTTTCAGGTGATGTTATGAAAACAGAGTTCAGCAACTCACAACTTCTCCTATCAGTACAAGCCAACCACACTCCCAATCCATTCACTGATATCCAGAAATACAGCTCAGGTTCCAAAAAAGGTCATTAACACCACATTAATTGTTAACAATATCCATCATAAGAAAACAACAGCAACAGCAACAACAACAACAACAACAACAAAACCCTTCATATTTTTTGGCCTAGAATTAAGAGTGGGTGAATTGGGGGTTAATAGTGTGGTATCCCCTTTAGAAAATGACTTTAGTTTTGTCCCCAGTGCTAAATATGTAAGCATCTTTTTAAAAACAGCTTTATTGAGGTCTAATTCATGTACAAGGAGCAGCACATACTTATTGTTTACAATTTGTTGAGTTTGGACTTATGCAAACATCCATGAAATCATCACCACATCAAGGTAACAGACATATCTAAGATCTCCCCAAATATCCTCCTTGTGTCTCTTATTCTGTGTGTGTGTGTGTGTGTGTGTGTGTGCATGCATGTTTGTGTGAAGGACATTTATTGTGAGACCTACCCTCTTAAATTTTGGAGTGTGAAATACCGTATTGTCAACATTAGCACTATGTTGTATAGCAGATCTCTAGAACTTATTTATCTAGCATAATTTAAACTTTATGCTCATTAAACAACTGCCCATGTTCTCCACACCCTCCTCACTTCTATTTCAAATACCTCATATAAGTGAATTCATGTGGTATTTGTCCTCTGTGACTGGCTAACTTCATGTAGCTAAATGTTCTCCAGGTTTACTTATGTTGTTGCAAATGGCAAAATTTCCTTTCTTTTTAAGTCCAAATAATATTCCATTGTGTTTACATATCACATTTCCTTATGCATTCATCTATTGATGGACACTTGGGTTGTTTCTATATCTTGGCTATTGTGAATAATGCTGAAATAAACATGGGAGTGCAGGTATTTCTTTGAGATCCTGATTTTGGATATATGCTCAGGATAGAATTGCTTGATCATGTGGTAATTTTATTTTCAATTTTTTGAGGAACACCCATACTGTTTTACATAGAGGCTAAAACAATTTACATTTCTACCATCAGTGTAGAAGGGTTCCATCTCCTCACCAAAAGTTATTTTTTGTGTTTTTTTTGTTAATTGCCATCCTAACATGTATTATGTGATATCTCATTTCAGTTTTAATTTTTATTTCCCGAATAACTAATAATGTTGAACATCTTTTCATATACCTGTTAGCCATTTGCAAATTTTCTTTGGAAAAAAATATCTGTTCAAGTCCTTTTAATTGGGTTGGTTTTCACTATTGTATTGGTATTGTCTTCCTTACATATTTTGGAAATTAATGCCTTTGCAGATACATGGTTTGCAGATATTTTGTTCCATTCTGTAGATTTCCTTTTCCTTTTCATTCTACCAATTGTTTCTTTGGTTTTCTTTGGTTGTGCAGAAGCTTTTAGTTTGATATTTTTAGTTAGAATTTGTCTATGTTTTTTTTTTTTTTTTTTTGCTTTTCTTATCTGTGTTTTTAGTGTCACATCCAATAAATTATCCAATAATTATTTCCAAGACCAATGTCAAGAAGTGTGTATATATATATATATAAACATTTTTAGGAGTTTTATAGTGTCAGGTCTTACATTTAAGTCTGCAATTCATTTGAGATAATTTCTGTGTTTAGTGTAAGACAGAAGTTCATTTTTCCTTTTGCATGTGGATATTCAGTTTTCCCAACATTGTTGAAGAAACTCTCCTTTTCCTATTATGTATTCTTGGCACTGTTGTCAAAGATCAGATGAATGTATATAGACATCCGTTCTTTATTCAAGTGTTCAGCATAGAGACGTGTTAATTAATTTAAACCTTTTCAGTGACTAGATTTTTTTCTAATCATGTTTTCAATTTATTTAGCTAATAAAAATTTATCATAAAACATCTTATAAATAAATATGGACATTGTTGGAAAGCAATTAGATCAGAATATTAACTTTTAACTTAATGTTTTAATTTTATCTGGCTGCCTTACGATTGAATGTAAAAATCTGATAATTATTGAGCAGGTAGTTGGCAGGTCTTAATTTAACAGAAAAAGAGCACTAAACAAAGAGAAAACATAATAAATACAAAGAGAAAATAAAAATTTTAAAAGGCTGAAAATAATAAACAATTCTTATAATAGAGGTTATCTGATGTAATTGAATAAGTTATAGTTTTGAAAAAGCTTAAAAACATGAAAATCAAAGAAAATAAAATTATTTCAAATTAGAGATTATTACACAAGGGCTATTAAAGGTGATGAATCCAGACTATGTATTTCTAAATGACTGAATGTTGATTATCTGAGGCATTGTCTCTTTCTATTTCTTCAAAGCAGATGGAATAATTTAATTATTTAGAAAGTTTGCTCTCTAATATGCTTGATTTGAAAGTTTGAAATTATTGAAGAATGAAAAATGGATAAAGATACATACATTTGCAAATTTACACACATTCTAAAGATATTTATTGATTTAACTGGTAATAATTCACTTTAGAACATTTAAACAGCAAATATAAGTTCCAATTAGAGAAAAATGTTCATTAACAGAACCCTTATAGCATTTGTAGGAAGCTTGGAAGTACATTGACTTGCTAATGAAGCAGTCAGTCTCCAATTGCCTGGATAGACAGTGTAGTATAGGAATATTTAAGAGCGAAGAAATTGGGATGCATTTTGGAATATGGGTCACTAGGATTCCTATGACTATGAAGCTATGCTTCATAAATAAGCATCGCATATAAATGTCGCTTGTGGAAGCAGCCTCATTAACTGTCAGGCACACTTGTGTACGCAATTCCTCTTCCTCAAATAGGATCTACCAGCATCTGAAGAGAGAAGATACCTTACAGTATGAATGAAACAGAGACTATCACTTAATCTTAGACAGATTTTGACTCCTAAAGGACAATATGCCTCTTTTCTAGTTGATTGCCTACAAACCAACTTATTACCCTTCTCTATAAGGACATCAACATGTTCTTCAAGCAACACTGCTTACGGTATTTCCCTATATCTAATGAAAGTGAGCTAGACCTCCCTGGGCATCAAGGCAAGTCAGGGGAAGTGCAACTTTTCAAAAGAAAGCAAGAAATATAAGGAGTTGTCAAAATAAAAATTGCACCACACAAACTTAAACAGGCAAGAAAGAGTGTTTTCAAGATTATTGCAATAGGGGAAAAAGGCTGAAATCAACTCTCTGAAGCAAAGGGCTGAAGATTTTTTAATAGCTGGATTGGTGGTGGTGGTATCACAGACCACCTGTGCTTGCTAATTGGCTTTACTCAATGTAAAAGTAAACTTTCTCCTGTCTTCATGACAGGAGATGCCTTTACAACTTGGAGAAAGGCACCCTTTGATGTTGCGCTTCTACTTTTCCACAGAGACTGAGAGATAGGAATGCTTTCTCTTTTGAAGTTTATATTTTAAAGAAATGGTTACCAGATCTTTTAGAAGAACATCCCCTAGGTCTTAAAGCCTGAAAGGGGCTTTAAGGAGATGCATATACATTTCAAAGGAAGCAGAGAAAGAATTTATAAGTTTTTATTTTATTTTTTTAAGTAAATGCTGTAAGAAAATGTAGTTATAGTCAGGGCCCTATCGTCAGGCAGCAGCCTGTCTAAAATTTAGTCAATCTGAGGGAAACATTAAATGTGTCTTGGTCATGGTACATCTGGATACATTTTCATAGTCACCATAACTAATGTCCTTTCTCCACAAAATGGTGATATCTTTCCTCCGTCCTTATACTTTCGCCACATGAATCAGAAGTTACTCCTTTGGTCTATACACAAAATCTTCCCTGCTCCTCTTAGAATTTCTCATACTTCTATGACAGTGTTTGATGATGTCAGTAACATTGCAAACTGTATTCCCTTAACTTTGACCTTGTCTGTCACTTTGCTTCACTCAGGGTGATGGAGATGCAAGGGATTACTCAAAGCCATTTCTTCTGAGCAGTGAGAAGCCCCGAAGGGGTTAATTTTCCAGGAACCCTCAAGAGAGAGGCATTCCTTCTTGGAAAAAATAACACCAGACTGGGGTCTTCTCCCAGTATTTTTTTTCCGGGGCAGGAGGTTATAGAAAAGGAACACAGGCAGAGTTATGGGTAGGTATAGTTTAACAATAGAAGCTGGTAATATCAGTGAAATAACAAAGTGCCATTCCATAATGCAATTTGCAAAATGTTAAATCTATCTACCAACAAAAGCTTGTTCTTAGCAAATATTGTCTTTTCCTACAGAAATTTCCTTAGTATTTTTCCATAACAATCAAATAACTTTAGGTTAACCTGCATCAAGGACATCTGTCCTTGGGCCAGCAATTTTGCTGTTACAATTCTCTATCTACAACAGAGACTTTAGCCCAGGGAATTTTCCTGTCTTTTGCAAGCTTAACATTTCTATGTGTAATTTTAAAAAGTTAGGTTATACCTGAAACTACAGGGCTTGGGAAGCTAGGCCCTGTGAAATACATTTGCTTTATAAATGTTAGTATACTCCACAGTTGTCTATGATTCTGATCTCACTTATATAATTTAAAAACCTTCAGCTCACAAGTGAGCTAGAATTAAAGTATCAGATGTGTGTAAGTTTAAAATACTCTGTGACTTTGACTGTACACAGCAACACTGATTTTAGATGTTGCTGTAATAAACCAGTTTTGTGCTATTTTAATCTGGATCAGAAGGACCCACAGGCCCATTAACTTGAGACATGGCCTTCATACTATAGCAGGAAGCATATTGAACTGGGAGAGAAGATATATGGATTTGAGGATATACTATATCTTATGTATTACTGCATATATATTTTGTGTTGATACTGAGTTGACTTTGGTACTAATCTGCTCTAATATTGATTTATCAAACTAAGAAGGAAGAACTCTTTTGGTCACAAATATTTTTCTCTCTCAACCCATGCACACACACACACACACACACACACACACACAACATGTATTAACTATTTCATATGTGCCATATTCTCTGCAGTTTTTGTATGCTATTATTTTTTCTTTTATGTTAGATTTTAACAAATATATCACAACAAACATGTGAAGTGCAAATTCTATGTTTTGACAAAAGCAGCACCCCTGTAACCCACACTACTATCAAAATAAAAAATATTTCCATCACCTCAAAACATTCCCTCAGGCCCTTTCTTAGTCAATCTCTACACTAACAAGGCAATCACTATGCAAATTTCTATGACCGTAGATTAGTATTGTTCATTTGAGAAATTCATATAAATAAAATTATACAGTTGGTACTTTTGTGTATCTGGCTTTTTATCCTCAATATAGTTTTAAAGATTTTATAGTGTTGTTCCATTTGTCAGTCAAATCAGGTATATGTCTGTCTTCATAAAAAAATTGCCATGTAGTTTTCAATAGTGTTTATACAATTGTACACGCCTGCCAGCAGTGTATGAGAATTCCTGTTGCTCCACAAATGTACCGATATTGGATGCAGTTAATATTCTTAAGTTTAGCCATTCCCTTGTGTAAAGTAGTATCTCATTGTGGTATAATTTTACATTTCCCCTAAAATTGTTAATGTTGAGAAATTTTTATATGTTTTTTGAACATTTTTATGCCTTCCTTTTGATGTGTTAGTGAAAATTCTTTGTTCATTTTCATCACATTGTTTTCATGTTATTTATCTGTAGGAACTTTCACTATATATTCCGTGTAAAAGTATTCTATCAGTAACATATATTGAAATTGCTTTGTCCTGCTATGGCTGGTTCATTCTTATTTTAAGCATCTCTTTTCGACAAGATAACATTTTTAGTTTTGTTCATGTTCAACTTATTAGTTTTTTGTATAATGCTTAGTACATTTTTTTATGTCCCATGTTTTCTTTGCCTACCTCAAGATCATGAAAATGTTTTCCTAAATTATCTTCTGGAGCTTTATAGATTTAGATTTAATCTTTAGTTCTTCGCTCTACTTTGATCTAGTTATTTGTGTTACATTAGGTAAATTTCAAGACTTTTTCCCTGTATGGATATATGTAGTGGGTTAGAAATCATGATTCTCATTTGATTTTAGAATAAGGTTTTTAGGTAAATGCATGAATGGGGCAAAAGCCCTTGAACAGGGGGCCACAGCCCATAGATAGTGTGGCCAAAGCCCATCTAATCAACTCTTAATCACTGGTGAGGTATGGGACCGTAAACTTTATTTTAGAGATGACAGGTAGTTGTCATGCTGGTTCTGTTAAGAGATTTTAAGAATTGCTAAAGGGAAAGTTGTGGAAAAGATGTTTGCTAGGGGCAAGCTGTCTGTTGGGGAAAACTTTAGAGATAATTGTATTTAGATTTTATCATAAGAGTTTAACTTTTGTTTAAGGAGAGGTCATACTTTAGATAATGAGCCAGTTTGACCAATTTAGCCCTTTACTAATTGTACTCTGGAATGTCTCTTTAATTTACTGATGTTACTAGTTTCCACTGTTAAGCTATACTTAGCCATGGACAACTTTTGTAACACTGCCCATGTCCTTGTGTCCTACTTTGATGATTGAATCCACTGATTTTTTCCTGTAAAACTTCCTTGTCTTGTCAATAAAAACAAAGTCTGATTTTGGATCGGGACTGCTCCCCTGATGGGTGGCAGTCCCTCCAGGCCTCATTGATTGTATTTTGAATGAATTCTTTCTCTTTTATCTATCTCGGGTTACATAGAGGAAAGTGTAACAGATATATAGTTGTCAAAGTATCATTTGATGGAAAAAATATAATTCTTGTGATGTCAACCAAGTGTGGTATGACATGCTGATAGAAGCATGGATCAATCAAATAAAAAGAGTCCAGAAATAAAACCTTACATACATGATCAATTAAGATTTTCAACAAACATGTCAAAGTGATATATTGAGGAGATGAGAGTCTTTTTTAATGAAATGTTGATTTAATAATTGAACATGTGCAAAGAATGAAAGAAAAAGAAAATGGATGGAAGGAAGGAAAGAAAGAAAGAAAAGAAAGAAACACTAATTCAAACTTTATTTTGCACCATATAGAAAAATGATTTGAATTTGATCATAGACCAATATTTAGCTTTGGTATAAGACTTAAGGAGACAAACGTAAGAGGAAATCCTTGTGATCTTAGTTTAGTTAAAGATGTTTTTAGAGAGGACTCAAAAAACACGTCTTAAAAGCAAAATTGATAAATTTGTCTTCATCAAAATTGAAAACTCTGCTCTTCAATAGAGAGTGTTAATGAAATGAAAAGTTATTGCAGCCACAGACTGAGAAAAATAATTGCAATATTGCATATGATAAAGGGCTTGTATCTAGAATATCTATATATCTATCTATTTATTTATCTATATATAGAACTCTTATAATTCTGTAATAAGACAAACAACAAAATAGTATTTGGGAAAAGATTTGAACAGTCATTAAAGAAAAGATACAGATTCAAATAAGCACATGAATACATGCCAAATTTATAAATCATTGTAAACAGCCACATTGACAATTTCTTATAGTTATACCTACTTTTACCGTACAACTCAGAACCCCACTGTGAGATATTTATCTAAGAGAAAATAAAACATTTATCTATACAAAGACTGGGTTTGAATATTTATAACAGCTTAACTTGTAATTAACAAAACTGAAAACAAACCAAACTTCCATCTACTGGTGTATGGCTAAACAAACTATGGCATATCCATACAATAGAATAAAAACAAATAAAAAGCAATAAACTCCAATAAAAAAAGAACAAAGATGAATCCAGTATGGCACTTCTTACTATGTGCTGCATACTGTTTGATTCTACTTATACAGCATTGTGGAAAAAACCAAAGCACAGAGGTATAAATCATGTCAATGGTTAACAGTGCTAGATGTTGGGAGAGGAAATTGACAGAGAAGGGGTAGGAGGGAATATTTTTTGGAGTTATGAACACATTTTATAACTCAGTTATGGTGGTTACTTGGTGACGTGTACACAAACATCCAAGAGTACTTCAAAAAGTTCTTGGAAAATAGAGTTAAGAGATAATATGAATGTTTCCATGAACTTTTTGAAGTACCCTTGTATTTATTTACCTATAACTTACACTTGAAAATAGTGAATTTTACTGCAGGTAAATTATACCTTGATAAACCTGACTTTAAAAAATCAATTGACTTTGTAAGTATATTATATTATCGGACATCATATTGAGTTTCACTGAACTGTGTTTCTTTATTTACACCTAAATCACAGTTTAGTGAATATTGTGGCTTTGCATTAAATTTTGAAAAAAAGTATTTGATATACACATTCTTTGTTCTGCTTTCAAGATTGCTTTAGATATTCTAGGTCCTTGGTCTTTTTATACAAAGTTTTGAATCAGCATTTCAATTCCTTAAAAAGATTAAGATTTTCAGAATTAACCCAGCTACCTATGTGACTACTCCACAGATATGTACAAGTAAATGTTATAATTACAATTAACAGTGTAATTACAATTAAAAGTGTAAAAAAAATAAAATAAAAAGAAAACCTTTGTGGAAAAGCTACGTGAAAGATAATGATACATTGTTCCCAATTCAGAATTGTTACTCAGTGAAATGAAGAACCACAATGTGCAACTTTCACTAAAAGAAAATAAAAGTTAGGAAAATTTACTTCTGAACACTTTAAATCTTACTATCCATAGTTTTCTTTTTTTGTAGGTTTCTTACCATTTTCCTTATATACAATGATGTTTTCTGTGAATAGGAAGTTTTGCTTCTATCTCTCCAATCAGTATGACTTTTATATAATTTTTTGATTTACCACATTAACACTGACCTCCAGTATAATACTGAATATAAACAGTAGTAAAAGTCATACTTGTTTTAACATTAAGAGACACATGTTTTGTGACATTATCTATCCATTTTTCATAGATTTCCTTTATCATAATGAAGAAGATTTTTTTGACTCCAATTTTCTGAGTTTCTTTTGTTTCTTTTATCATGAATGATATCTGAATTGGTTACAATGATCACATTATTATTCTGCTGTGTTTAATTGATATGGTGAATTAGACTTGGTGATTTTCAAATGTTAAACTAATCTTGCCTTCTCTGCATCAAATCTACTTGTTCAAGATGTGTTAATATCAGTATTATTATTATTTGATAGAATCAGTTTGCCAACATTTTGTCAAATATTTTGCATCTATATTTATGAAATATATTTGTCTATAATTTTTACTTCTAATTTTCTTATCTAATTTAGATTCAAGCTTACATAAGTCTCACAAAAATAAACTAATATTTTCTTTTCTTTCTCCTCTAAAAAATATTGTATAAAAGACTGATATAATTCCCATAAGTATTTGAAAGATATATTACCCGGATATGAACATTTTTGTAGAAATATTTTGGATTACAAATTCAAAATTTTTTAACAGATATTGGTCTATTCAGATTTACTATTATTTCTTTTTTTATTTTGGTAGTTTTTCATCTTTCAAGTGATTTAGCCATTTCATTAAATTGTCAAATTTCTTTCTCTAAAATTGTTAATAACATTCACTTTTAATACTTTTTAAAATATGTAAGATTTAAAGTGATGCCATATGTTTTATTCTCAAAAATTTGTAATTTTATTTCTTCTGTTCACTTAAAGTTTCTTGCTACATAAGGCAGCATATTAGATCATTGGTTTTCTAACATAGATATTTATTTATAACTTTCTCTGAACTATTTTAACTGCATTCTAAAAATTCATGTGTCACATTTTTATTATTATTTAATTTAAAATATTTTTTATTGAATTTTTTGACTTATGACTTATTTAGAAGTGGCATTGTTAATTTCAGAATATTTGGGAATTTTGTAGATTTTATTTTGTTTTGTTTTTGATTTCTAATTCAACTCAGCCTTGATCAGAGAATATTCTATGAAGAAGTTCTATATTCTGAAATCTCTTGAGATTTGCTTTGTGATTAAGCATCTTGTTTAATATCAAACATACACTTGAAAGAGTATGTATTTTGTAGTTAGTAGACTTAGTATATTGTAAATATCAATTAACTCAAAGATTTTACTATATTTTTTAGCTATTATATATTGTTACTGATTTATCTCCTATTTCCACCAGCTCTTAGTCATTATTAATATATTCAACTGAGACTATCGATTTATCTGTTTCTTCCTTTGATTCTGTCAGGCTTGGTTTCGATTAGTACAGAGGTTTTTCATATATCTCCTACCCCTATACATGCCTAGCCTCACCCATTATCAACATTTCCCTCCAGAGAAGAATAACATTTGTTACAGCTGATGAATTTACATTGACACGTTATCATCCAAAGTACATAGTTCACATTAGGGTTCACTCTTCGTGTTCTACATTCTATGGGTTTGTACAAATGTAGAACGCCATGTTTCCACCATTATGATATCATAAAGAGTAGTTTCACTGCCCTAAAGATCTTCTTTGGTCTATTTATCATTCCCTCCCCTGCTAATCCCTGGTAACCACTGATCTTTTTGCTGTCTCCATAGATTTGTGTTTTTTAAAATGTCATAGACTTGCAATCACAGCACGTAGCATTTTCAGATGTGCTTTTTCAAAGTTTCCTCCATGTCTTCTTATGTTTTGATAGTTAATTTCTTTTTAGCACTGAATAATATTCCACTGACTGGATGTAACATAGTTTATTCATTCTCTTTCTGAAGGATGTAGTGGTTGCTTCCAAGTTTTGATAATTATAAATAATGCTGCTGTAAACATGTGTGTGCAGTTTTTTGTGTAGACAGTTTTCAACTTCTTCTGGTTAAAAAAAAAAAAAGAAAATGATTGCTGAATTTTATGATGAGTCTGTTTAGTTTTGTAAGAAACTGTTCTCTAAAGTGGCTATGCCATTTTTCATTTCCACCAGCAATGAATAAGAGTCCCTATTGCTCCGCATCATCTACAATGTATGATGTTGCCAGTGTTGTGGATATCGGCTATTCTAATAGGTGTGTAGGTATCTCATTGTCATTTTAATTTCCATTTCCCTGATGGCATATGGGGTGAGGTATCTTTTCATATGTTTATTTGTCATCTGTACATCTTCTTTGGTGAGGTGTCTGTTAAAGTGTTTGGCTCATTTTAATTGGGTTGTTCATTTTCTTTTTTCTGCATTTTAAATATTCTTTGTATATTCTGGATAACAGCCTTTTATCAAATATAACTTTTGCAAATGTTTTCTCCGAGTCTGTAGCTTGTCTTTTCATTCTCTTGACAGTATCTTTCACAGAGCAGAAATTTTTAATTTTAATGAAGTCCAGTTTAATAAATTCTTTCTTCAGTCATGCTTTTGTTATTATATCTAAAAAGTCATTGCCAAGCCCAAGATCATCTGGATTTTCTTGTACATTATCTTCAAAAAGTTTCATAGTTTCCCATTTTCCATTTAGGTCTATGATCAATTTTGAGTTAATTTTTCTGAGGAGTATAAGGTCTGTATCTGGATTTATTTTCTTGCATGTGGCTGTCCAGCTGTTTCAGCACTGTTGAAAACACTATCTTTTGTATTGCCTTTGCTCCTTTGTCAAAGACCAATTCATTATATTTATGTGGGTCTACATCTGGGTTCTCTACCTTGTTTCATTGATCTAGTTGTTTATTATTTCACCAGTATTATACTGTCTCAATTCCTATAGTTATATTGGTATAATTATTGATTTCCTTTTATTGTTTCCTTTTTCTGTTTTCTGTTGAAATCCTTCCATATTTTACTCATCGTGTTTATCATATTCTTTAAATTATTTAGCACTTTTAGAATTACTGTTTTAAAGTCTTTGTTTGATAGTTCAATATCTAGTTTATCTTTGGGTCTTTTTCTAATGACTAACTTTTCCCTGTGTTATATTTCACACTTTTGTAACTTTTGCTCATCTAGTACTTTTAAAATAATGGGTAATGTGAGCACAATTTTATTAAGACTTTGCTTGCTGTTGTTTTCCTTAATGAGTGTTTAACTTTGTTATGTGAGACAATTAATTTATTGATTTGTAAGCTTGATCTTGTTGGGGTTTGATTTTAGGCTTTTTTAGCTCATGTCTTACACAGCTGCTACTCTGTGGATAGATTAATGATTGATTTCTCTGGGGTCTTTTCTGAATACCCGATAGTCACCAAATTTTCTCCAGTGACATTGCTGGAAGTACAAAATCCATTAGTGCTAAAGTGTTTTACGTCACCTGTAATTAAATCAAAATACCCTAATAGTTCTTTGACTTCAGGCCACAGAGTCTTATAACATTCATATACAGCTTGCCATTTATTCCAAACTCAAGTAAACTCATTTTCAACTTTCTGGACTTCTGTATAGAGGTTTTCTTCTCAAGAAACATTTCAAGAAGCCAGAAAAAATTCTAGCCACATTAGCAGACCACACTCTGATCTCTCTACCTCGTCTATTCAACGATAATATCAGTTTTTGTTTGAGCTCAATCACTTTATGCTATGATTTGGAAAGTGCTCCCAGTTAGAATATTGAAATGAATATGGAACTTGCCTCTTCTGTTTATCTTTATGTAAAAGATCATGTCCCTGAGTTGTTTAATGCCTTGAAATATTAGTTCATACATATTTTCCTGTTCTGTAATAATGTAGGGTAGGAGGCTAAGTCAGATCCATGTATGTTATGACCAAAACTCAGAAGTCATCTCTTATTTAATCTTCATAGTGTACCCCTTTTTATAGCAGCTTAAGAAAGATATTAAGAAAGAAGTTCCATTAGAGGGTTAGTAAGTGAAAAGGACCAAGGTCTATCTGATTCCAAAGCCCACAAAAGCCCATCTTTTTGTAAAACTGCTTTTATACTACATTTTTTACTGTAGTTATGATTTGGGAACTGTTTCTCATTTTTTTTTAAAAGATTTCTCTAAGAATTAATGTATTAATATGTTCAGATTCAGAATAAAAGGGGCTACTTAAAGTGTAATGTTTTATTATGATGATTATTTTCATAACATTTACGGAAACATTTCTCTGAACTAAGAACTAAATAAAGGTACCCCGTAAACATGGGCTTGTGTTGTGCTTACCTGCTTGTGTGTCTGGTCTTTCCGTGGGACTATTCCTTAATTACAAGTTTAGCCTTGGCAGCCAAGATGAATAGGAAATCATGTTAAAATTCCAATCTGCTATTTCTCTTGTTCTTCTGCCAGTCAGGGTAGTTCTAACTGGAAAATAAACTTAAAATGCCTTCATGTAGATAACTTGAAGTAATTGCTGGAAGTGCAAAAATTACAAAAAAATGATGCCAAACAGCTAAGAGAAAATTAAGCATCCATATTATGGGAATTCAGAATTAAAATGAGGTGACTTTTTGAAGAGTTCATTATGCTTTCGTTAAAACAGTACACAGATGGGAATGGGAATTTAATAAATACCAATATTTTGAATAATGTTGAAAGAGTACACATAATATTTTTTAATACACACAAAATTTGATGATAGTTTTTATAACTTTAAGTACAAAATATATCTCATATCTGTACTTTACAGTTTTTCATTGAAAACCTGTACTTTCTATTAAGTCATTTCCCTGAAGAATTAAAGACATCAACGTGACAGTGAAGATGCTGATGTGATCTGTATTATACATTCTGATGCTATCTGTAGTTGTCTTTAAATGTTTCACTGGATTAGTTTAAATTTAATTTGTGCATAATGAGGCTGAAAGCATGAAAATAGAAGTACTAACTTAATGTTACACATAATTCTACTATCAAAATACTAAAGTTTTATGTATCATCTTATAATCAAAATATTTACCTCTATGTTGACCTTGTGTGGATGTTACTTCAAAGTGATCATATTTTAAATTATAATACTCATGTTTCTGAAGTGAGAATTTTCATCTATTTAGGAAAGCCCTGTGAATTACCACTGGAAGATGGATCAACAAATGGACTCTAAGCAGATGAAACAAGAAAACATTAAATTTCACCATAGATAATCCAATTTTGGCAGAGAGGTTATAGTTGCATAATTGTGACATTTCAGAAAGAAAGACTGAGACGTGTGTGTATATATTTATTTACCTAAATGAATATATAAACGTGAGTTTTTACAAACTTTTTTTGTCTGATAACTCTATAAACATTTAATTTAAGTTATTAAAAAATAACAATATTTAGATCCAGTGATTTTCACAGTACTCACAAGTTTCTATTGATCACTCTGACAGAAGTCTTTATTAATAGAATAGGGTATGGTACACTAGGAGAAAAAAAAACACAAGTGAGCATAAGAGAACTGAGATAGTTCCAAATACTCACTAAGTACGTAATTAAGGACTAAGTAGGGGTTAATCTTAGTAGTACTGGGTGTGACATTAATACAATCTTAATTTCCTAAATTGTAAATATCTTTCATGAATGGACTTTAAATTAAATAAATTATTATATAATTTAAATGTTTTTCCAAGGGTATATAACATTTTTAATTGGTTTTAAGAAGAATATCTCACATTGTTTTGAGCCCAATTCCAGCTAAACAATTACAGTGAGGTTATAAAAATTCACAGGTATTAGCTATCCTAACTGGAGTGAGATGGTGTTTCAAAGTGGTTTTGATTTACATTTCCCAAATGCTGAGTGATGTTGAGTACTTTTTCATGTGTCTGCTGGCCATTCGTATGTCTTCCTTTGAGAAATGCCTATTAAGCTCCTTTGTCTATTTTTTAATTGGATTATTTGTTTTTGTGCTGTAAAGTTGTTTGAGTTCCTTGTATACTCTGGATATTAATCCTTTGTCAGGTGTATATTTTGCAAATACTTTCTCCCACTCTGTTTTTTTTTTTTTTTTTTTTAACTCTGTTAATGGTTTCTTTTGCTGTGCAGAAGCTTTTTAGTTTGACATAATCCCATTTGTTTATTTTTCCTTTGGTTGCCTGTGCTTTTGGGGTCATATTCATGAAGTCTGTGCCCACTCCTACTTCCTGGAGTGGTTCCTTTATGTTTTATTTAAGGAGTTTTATTGTCTCAGGATGTATATCTAATTCTTTAATCAATTTTGAGGTGAAATTGTTTTATGGTGAGAGTGAAATACTACCATTCGCAGCAACATGGATGGACTTAGAGAGAATTATATTAAGTGAAACAAGTCAGGCACAGAAAGAGAAATAGCACATGTTCTCATTATTTGTGGGAGCTAAAAATAAATAAATAAATATACAAATAAAGGATGGGGGGGGAGAAGACACAGCAATCACAAAAATTCCTTGAACTTGTTAAGACAAGTGAACAGATATGATGTGGAGGAGGGGAGGCGAGGGAAGGAAGGGGAAAAATGAATGGGTAAAGAGACATGAAAATCAACTACAATGTATATTGAGAAGTTAAAATAAAAAAAAAATAAAAGAAAATTCCCAGGTGTTTCTCATGCTAGAGAATGATGAACAGTCACCCAGTTAGTTTAGTTGGTTAGAGCAAGGTGTTATAACACCAAGGTCCAGGGTTCAGCCACACACACACACACACACACACACAAATGTTGAAATTGGATGAAACTGTGTGAAACTCTATTACATATTCTTCTTTTTACTTTATTATGAATATTCTTGAAGTACAAAGCTAATTGTCCCCCCTCGTGCCCATGATGTGAGGGCCAAATTCATACTGGGGGAATACACACTACCAGAAATTACTTTTGTACCCCATGTCCCACACCCAATTTTCTCCCAATCTCCCTTCCCCTTGCCGTTTCCCTTCCACTCCACTTTGTAGCCCTAGGAATGTTCCCTCCGTCTGTAAGACCAATACACTTCCATGGTCTTTCTTTCCCTCCTTCCTTTCTCTCTTAGCTCCCACATATGAGTGAGCACATGCAGTATTTATCCCTCTGTGCTTTGGTTATTTCACTCAACATAAGTTTCTCCAGATTCATCCATGTTGTTGCAAATGGGAGAATTTCATTCTTTTTTGTGGCAGAGTAGTATTCCATGGTGCATATATACCACAGTTTCCTTATCCAATCATCCATTGATGGACATTTGGGTTGGTTCCATATCTTGGCTATTGTAAACAGAGCTTCAGTGAACATGGGAGTGTAGGTATCCCTTCAAATGATGATTTTCATTCCTCTGGGTATATACCCAGAAGAGGGATTGCTGGATCATATGCAAGATATATGTGGTTGTTTGAGAAACCTCCATGCTATTTTCCATAGTGGTTCTAGTAACTTATAGTCCCACCAACAGTGTAGGAGTGTTCCCTTCTCTCCACACCTTCACCAGCATTTGTTATTCACTGTCTTTTTTATTATAGCCAGTCTAACTGGGGTGAGGTGTTATCTCAATGTAATCTTAATTTGCATTTCCCTGATGACTAGTGATGTTGAGCATTTTTCCATGTATCTGTTGGTTACTTGTACATCCTCCTTTGAAAAATGTCTATTCAGCTCCTTTGCCCATTTTTTTATTGGGCTATTTGTTTTTTAACTGTATAATTGCTTGGGTTCTATGTATATTCTGGATATTAAACCCTTGTCAGATGCATAGTTAGCAAAAGTTTTCTCCCACTCTGTAGGTTGTTGTTTCACTCTGTTGATGGTTTCCTTTGCTGTGCAGAAGCTTTTTAGGTTATTATAGTCCCATTTGTTTATTTTTTTCTTTTGCTGCTTGTGCTTTTGGGCTCATGTTCATAAAGCCTGTGCCCAGATGTAATTGCTGAAGTGTTTTACCTATATTTTCCCTTAGTATTTTTACAGTTTCAGGTCTTATACTTAAGTCTTTAATCCATTTTGATTTAATTTTAGTGTATGGTGAGAGGTGCATATCTAGTTTCATTCTTCTGCCTATGTATATCCAGTTTTCCCAGCACCACTTGCTAAAGAGGCAGTCTTTTCCCAAATATAGATTTTTGTTACCTGTGTCCAATACCAGATGGCTATAAATCTGAGGGGTGATTTTTGGGTTCTCAATTCTACTCCACTGGTCTGAATGTCTATTTTTATACCAGTGACATGCTGTTTTGGTTACAATAGTTTTGTAGTATAATTTGAAGTCAGGTAGTGTTATGCCTCAGGCTTTATTTATTTATTTATTTTTGCTCAGGATTGCTTTGGCTATTCAGAGTCTTTTATCATTCCATATGAGTGTTGAGATTCTTTTTTCAATTTCTTTGAAGAATGTCATTGGCATTTTGATGGGGATTGCATTGAATCTGTAGATTGTTTTGGGTGTTACGGACATTCACAATGTTAATTCTTCCAATCCAAGAGCATGGAATATCTTTCCATCTTTTTGTGTCTTCTTTAATTTCTTTCAGAAGTGGTTTGTAGGTCTCATGGTAGAGGTCTTTCACCTCCTTTGTAAAATTGATCCATAGGTGTCTTGTTTTTTTCATGAAAATTGTAAATAGGCTTTCTTTCTTTATTTCTCTTTCTATAATTCATTATTTGAGTATATAAATGCTACTGATTTGGGGGCATTTATTTTGTATCCTGAAACATTACTGAAGTTATTAACCAGCTTTAGGAGTTTTTTGATAGAGTCTTTAGGTTTTTCTATATATAGTATCATGTCATCTCCAAATAGAGAAAGTGTGACTTCATCTTTTCCAATCTGGATTCCCTTTATTTCTTTCTCTTGCCTGATTGCTCTGGCTAGTACCTAAAGTACTATGTTAAACAGAAGTGGTGAGAGTGGGCATCCTTGTCTTGTTCCTTTTCTTAAGGGAAAGGCCTTCAATTTTTCCCCATTCAGAATGATACTCGCAGTGGGCTTGTCATAAATGGCTTTTATTGTGTTGAGATATTTTCCTTCTATACCTAATTTGTTGAGAGTCTTTACCATAAAGGGATGTTAAATTTTGTCAAATGCTTTTTCAGCATCTATTGAGATAATCATATGGTCTTTGTCCTTGAGTTCATTGATGTGATGTATTACATTTATTAACTTTTGTACCTTGAACAATCCTTGCATCCCTGGGATGATTCCCACTTCATCATACTGTATAATTTTTTAAATATATTGCTGTATTCTGAACACTAATATTTTGTTGAGGATTTTAGCATCAAGATTCATCAAGGATATTGGCCTATAATTTTCTTTTTTTGTTGTGTCTTTATCTGGTTTTGGTTATGTTGGCCTCATAGAATGAGTGTGGGAGAGTAGCATCTGCTTCAATTGTTTGGAATAGTTAGAGGAGAATTGGTGTTAACTCCTCTTTAAAAGTTTGATAGAATTCAGCTATAAAACCATCCGGACCAGTGTTTTGATTGAGAAATCTGCTGTTAGTTTGATGGGGCTTCCTGTATAAGTGACCTGATGCTTTTCTCTCACTGCTTGTAGAATTCTCTCTTTGTCTTTGAGCTTTGTAAGTTTAACTATAATGTGTCTTGGGGAGGATCTTTTTGGGTTGAATCTGTTTGGGGAGCTTTGAGCTTCCTGGATCTGAAGGTCTGTATCTCACCCTACACTTGGGAAGTTTTCTGTTACTATTTCTTTGAATAGGTTTTCAATACCTTTTCCTTTCCCCTCTCCTTCAGGAATACCCATGATTCAGATATTAGAGTGCTTGGGTTTGTCTGCTATCTCTCTTAGATTTTCCACATTATTTTAAATTCTTTTTTCCTTTTTTTTGTCTGCCTATTTCAAAAAGACCATCTTCAAGCTCTGAAAGTCTTTCTTCTGCTTGCTCTACCCTGTTGCTCAAGCTTTCAGTAGTTTTTCATTTCATTGAGTGAATCTTTCATTTCTAGAAGTTCTGCTACACTCATTTTTAAGGTATTAATCTCTTTGTAGATTTCCTCCCTCATATTCTGGATATTTTTTCTTGTTTTATTGTGTTCTCTAATTGAGTCTTCTTTTATTTCTACAAGTTTTCTTAAGATCATTGCTTGAAATTCTTTTTCAATCATTTCAAGGTTTCCTTATTACATGGAGTCTGACTTTGGAGCAATACTGTATTCTTTTGGTGGTGTCATTTCCTCTTGTTTGTTTGTACTTCTAGTATATTTTTTCATTGATGTTTGGTCATTTGGTAGAGAGTGTGCATCTTCTATCACTCTGAGGTTTGTTGTGGAGTGGCCCTGGTTGCTACTGTGGGGGTGAATTGTCTTTGCTTGACAGTAGGGGTGGTGGTGGTTATGTTAAATCACCTTGGGTCCTGTTCCAGAATCTTTGGTCATAGAATGAACACCTAGTACCACACGGTTCTGCTTGGCACACCTTGTCAGGTCAGACCTTGTGGGCTGGTGCTCCCCTCCAGGTCCAAGGGGGAGGGGGCGCCTCTAGCCATGCAGATTTGCTGTTGCTGCTGGGCTTACCTCAGTGTGGGTTGGGAAATAGGTGGGCTGGTGCCTCCCTCCACGTCCAAGGAGGGGGGCAGGGCTGCCTCTAGCCACGCAAATCTACCACTGCTGCTGGGCTCACCTCAGTGTGGACCAGGGCATGGGGCAGGGCAGGCTATCACATATTTTTCAAACCAAGCTAAATAATATTCATTTTGTACAATTTAATACTTTTTACTAATATTTTATGTCTACTTAATAATTATAAGAATAGTAAAGTTATCCTTTGACCTATTTAAATCAATTTTCATTTTAAACAATTTTGGTTGGTATTAAATTTATTTTAGAAGACAAAATATTCTTCTTATATTCTTAGTATAATTAGACATAATATGAAATCAACTTAAATTGAATTATGCCATGGTTGCTTGTATTGTGAAATCCCTCCTGCTAGTCACACTCTTCATAAGTACCCTCCAACATTGTAATATGGTATTGGTCTAGATAAGCAATTGAATAGGGCAAAATTAAGATGTATTACTTCCAAGATCAGATTATAACAGACTCTTTTAAATTTTATCAGTTGTTCTGGGAGAAGCCATCTCTCATGTCATGAGGACAATTGGGCAGCCTATGGGGAGGTATGCATGGACAGAAAAGGAAGTCCTTAGCCAATAGCCAGAGAGGATTTGCAAAAACCACATGACTTAGCCTAGAATTGAATTCTACAATTCCAGTCAAGGGCAAGGATAACTGACCGCTGCTTGGATTCACAAGTCTGATGGTTAACCATGAGCCAGGTCACCCAGAACAGTTGTTTTGCATTCCGAACCCTTAGAAACTGTATGGTATAATAAATGATTGTTTAAGCTGCCAAACTTTAGGATAATTCATTACACAGAAATAATTTATTAGAACAAATTATTTAGGAGAGAGACATAGTACTGCTAAATTTTTATTTAACTAATGAAGTATTATAAAATAAAATTGTTGATAACGTAAACATAAATATTCAATTTGGTTTTTTGGTTTTTTGGCACATTTATTCAGAAAAATTTGGAGCATGAGGTTATAAATTCTAGTGAGTTGACCTAGTAATATTAGAATGATTATGGGAAGAAACATGGGACAATTTTTTCTATAATGTAAATTTATCTTATATTTAGTAAGAGAGTTGACATAGAAAAATGTGTCTACTTTACCAATATTAATATTATGAGTTGACAAATAGGGAAACAATTTTAGATAACATATTAACTTTTGAAGCTTTCGGGTCTCTTATGGCAGATAAACCCTGAGTTTTCCGGAACTACTTTCTTGTGACTTAGCAGGAACGAATCTGAAAGCCCTAGGTGCAAATGTAAAGGTAAGATCAAGGTACAGTGACAACAAAAATAAGATTGAAATATATACTATCTATTGAGAAAACAAAAATAAACATGAGTATCTTAAAGCATTGCAAAACCATGTATCCTATATATTCTCTAAAACACTGTTTAATTTCCTATTATATTTTTTGTTCATGTTTTACTAAAAGTAAATCTTGTATTTTAATCTAATATTATAAACATCATAACTAAATGTTGTTATGTAGTTCCATTTTTACTTAGTCACATGACAAAAATGAAAAGAAGTTGAACAGGTATTCAATAACCGATTAAGTATATTTGAAGAGCAAAACCAGTAATTTTTATTAAATGATTTGGAAAGCTGTGTAGTATATCTTTTAATTTCTTGAAAGTTTTCCACCAGTTTTTACTGGGGGAAATTATTAAAAAACTTAATTATGTTATTAAGCCTGTAGAAAAGTTCAAGCAAGATTAAGCTGAGCCAAAATAAAGTTCATGATAAATTAGAAAGATTCATGTTATTTTTTAATGAAAATAGGCAGACAGGAATTATACAATTGTTATTACTTATCGATTACTGAAAGAATAATAAACATTTATAAATGCATTTGTATTTTTTGTGAATGCTCTAAAAACACAGAGAGCATTTTAGGAAATTTATAGTTATGTTATTTTTTATAACTATTTTAGAAAACTAAAAATTGGTTGGGAAGTTTGTTTTACCATAAATCTCTCAGTTTACAGCAATATTATACAGCAAAGCAAAAGAATATTGACTGTTGAACTGATGGAAGCTTATCCAGCCAGGATAACTGGTTTTTTGGAGCAAGAGATTTTGTGTCATGCACTCTAAAGAAGTAGAACATATAAATATGATAAATATAAATGCCTCATGAAAAAAACTCGAACTCATATGAGACATTATATAATAAAATTCACTTAATCTATGTGAATATTTTACTACAGCTATAAAGATCAGCTTTTTACCTATGTTAATAAAGCTTGTAAAATTGACTATCCACATGCAAAAAACCCACAAAACCAAAAATAAAACAAAGCAGAAAACACTTAAACCATTCTCTCACAACATACAAAAACAAAACAAATAAACAAAAAACTTAAATTGATGTTAGATATAAATGTAAAAGATAAAACATTATAAGAGGCCTATAATGCAACGTAAGAGAAATTCTTCATGATCTCAGGATGGGAAAATAGTTTCATAGGTGTCCCGAAACTTATTCTGATAATATTTATTGATAAACTTGCATGCAAAGCATTTTAAAATTATTTACCTATATTACATACTTAATCATAACCACAACTCTGAAACAAGGAAAATTTTTTTTTTTTGTAATTTTGCATGTGATCTTAGGGAGACAGGTAGTAAGTAACTTGCACACAGTTTCATAGATAGCGTTATGTAAACCTGGGATTTTAAAATATGTAGGCTTAAAGATTACGGTCTTAAGAATAACAATCTCTTGCTTCTCAGAGCTATGTTGAAGTTCTTTAAGAAAAAAATCAAACAGTTGAAAGATATTAAAATAGTAGCATGCAATTTAAATTAGTAGAAGATATTGTAAGATAGAATTGCAAATTAGTACAATGCTGTAATAAAAAATGCAATATAATCATTACAAAAAAAAACGATGCACATTAGGTAGCAATACTTCCTTGGTCCAACCATGTGGTTGAAAATGAATTTAAGAGGTCAAAAAGTAGAAATAAGTGTATAGAGAAAATGTATGGAAAATGTGTTTTCAAATTCATTAATCACTGTAAAATTAACCAAGTGTGCCCAATGGTTATGAATGAGACAACATGTTTGGAAGCATGAATATTCACATTTTTTTTTTCTGGCTTGCCTTTCAAAATTGAATTACAGCCAGAAATTATTAAGAACTGTGCCAAACCTGCTAAACAAACACATTTTGTGGAATATAATTTACAAAAATATTTTAAAGTTAGATACAAAATGAATATTTATTATTTTGACAAAAATAATAAATTATATAAAATTTGAAAATCTATACAAATAACACTAAATAACCAGTGTGTGAAAAACCGATAATCTAGAAATGATCATTTTCAAATACTTTCATCTTTTGAAATAGTTTGTTTTTATTCATTGATTTTCAACAACTTTCTTCTTTTGAGAAAACCATGTGCAGTCAGAAAACCAGGTGGAGCTGAGCATGCACATTCAAAAACAAATTTTGGCAGCAGCAGTTTTACTCTAAGGAGTTTCTTTTTAGGCTCTGCACAGTAAATTCTAAGAATATTCATGTTTTATTTTATTTAGCTCATCAATTTATACGTAAACAGAGCCCAAGCAACACTTTAAAATATTTTTGATTTCACACAAATGTTTGGACATCTGTTGCTATTTTCTAAAAACATTATATTGGAGAAAATGAAAGTCAGAAAGCTTATTGTCTCTACTCCAAATTAAACTATCAAATTTTAAAATCACAGATAATTTTTGCATTAACATTTGGATTACACTTTCAGATATGTTTTTATTATTTGTAGTCAAGTGAAGATAGTGAAATATAGACAGGGAGATAGATACACAAACAGACAGCAAGAAGGATATAACAAAGAGAGATCAATTGTCTGTTATACTTGCAATTCATAAATGGCATTTTATTTAAGAATATATAATATTAAAAATAAATTCTGAATTTGTCTACTGACCTTTCCCCCATCCCACCTCTGGTGGCCTCAATTTTGTTCTCTACTTTTGAAAGTTCAACAAATTATTGTGATTGTTGTGTCTTTCTCTTTTAAAAAAATATATTTTTAAATTTTTTTAGCTCCCACTTATGAGTGAGGACATGTGGCATTTCTTTTTCTGTGCCTGGCTTGTTTCACTTAACAGAATTTTCCCTAAGTTCATCCATGTTGCTGTGAGTGGCAGAATTTCATTCCTTTTTATGGTATTTCATTGTGGATGTATACCACATTTTTCTTATCCATTCATCCGACGATGGACATTCAGGTTGGACATCCAATTCTTGGCTATTGTAAATAGAGCTGCAGTAAACATGGGACTGCAGGTATCTCTGACACATGATTTTCATTCCTTTGGATTTATACCCATCAGTGGGATTATTAGATCATATGGCAGCTTTATCCTTAGTGTGTAAACAACCACCGTGCTGTTTTTACATAATTGCTGCACTAATTTACAGTCCGACCGACAGTGTAGGAGTGTTCCTCTTTCTCTGCATCCTCACCAGCATGGTTTTGATTTGCATTCCCATGATGCTTAGTGATGTTGAGGATTTTTTCATCTATCTGTTGGCCATTTGTATATCTTCCTTAGAGTAATGCGTATTCAGCTGCTTTGCCCATTTATAAATCGTTTTTTTTTTTTATTTTTTTTTTTAGTATGAAGTTTTGTTTGAGTTCCTTGTATATTCTGGATATTAATCCTTTGTCTGATGCATAGTTTGCAAATATCTTCTCCCATTCTGTAGGTTGTATTTTCACTCTATTGATTGTTTCCTTTGCGATGCAGAAGCTTTTGAGTTTGATGTAATCCGATTTATTTTTTTCTTTTGTTGCTTCTAAATTTGGCCTCATGTTCATAAAGCCTGTGCCCCATCATACTTCCTGAAGTGTTTCCCCTTTGTCTTCTTTTAGGAATTTTGTAGTTTCAGGACTTATATTCAAGTCTTTAATCAGTTTAAGTTGATTTTGGTATATTGTGAGAAGTATGGGTCTAGTTTCATTCTTCTGCATATGGAAGTCCTGTTTTCCCAGTGCCATTTATTGAAGAGACAGTCTTTTCCCCAATGTATGTTCTTGGTGCCTTTGCCATACATCAGTTGTCTGTAGGTATGTGGTTTGATTTCTGGGTTCTCTGTTTAGTTCATTGGTCCTAGTGTCTGTTTTCACGCCAGTACTTTGCTGTTTTAGTTACTATAGCTTTGAGGTATAATTTGAAATCTGTTAGTATAATGCCTCTGGCTTTACATTTTTGCTCAGTATTGCTTTGGCTATTCAAGGCATTTTCTTGTTCCATACGAATATTAGGATTGTTTATTCTATTTCTGTGAAGAATGTCATTGGTATTTTGATGGGGATTGCATTGACTCTGTAGATTGCTTAGGTAGCATGGACATTTTGACAATGTTAGTTCTTCCAACCCAAAAGCATGGAATGTCTTTCCGTTTTTTGTGTCCTCTTTAATTTCTTTAAGCAGTGATTTGTAGTTCTTGTCATAAAGATTTTTCACCTCCTTGGTGAACTTGATTCCTAGGTATTTTATTATTTTGGCGGCTATTGTAAATGAGCTTGCTTTCTTCATTTCTTTTTCTGCTAGCTCATTACTTGAGTATAAATTTGCTTTTGATTTCTGCATGTTGATTTTTATCCTACTTTATTGAATTTGTTATCAGCTGTAAGAGTTTTATGGTGGAGTCATTAGGTTTCTTTATATAAAGGATCATGTCATCTGCAAATACGGACAATTCGACTGTCTTTTCCAATCTAGATGCCATTTATTTCTTTCTGTTTTCTGATTGCCTGGTCTAGGTCCATTCTTTCCAATACTAAATTAAGCAGGAGTGGTAAGAGTGGGTATCCTTGTGTTGTTCCCAGTCTTCAAAATAATTACTCTAGATACGTCAAGAAATTATATTTTTACATAAAATAGACTACACATAAAACACTGATTCCTATACTGATCTTGAAATACATGAACTAGATAAATTTATTTGATATTTATTTCCAATATCATCAAAATAAAAATAGGTTTTATTGACTAAGTCAATCTTATAAGGTGAAGATTCTACTAGATTGTATTATAAAAATCTAATTATATTATCTGGTCTCAGAAAAATACATATTTTCATACTCAATGGATATCTGGCTAAGTAAAATCTTTTATTACTATTATGTAACAGTCCTTGCCTGTGTTTTATCCTATGCTTTAAAATGCAATGTTTTGAAGGTAGTTTTTAATTTGTGCTTGTAGATTTGAAAAACAGTGATATGGATGTGTATTATTTTCCTATTACTGCCATAAAATAATTAACACAACTAGCCTAGGGCAATACAAACTTATCATCTCACAGTTCTGTAAGTCAGAAGTAAGACATGGATCTCTTCAGTTTAAAATTATGTCATTTTTTTATATTCCACTTATAAGTGAGATCGTGTAGTTATTGTCCTTTTGTGCCTGGCTTATTTCACTTAGCATAATGACCTCCAGGTTTATCCATATTGTTGTAAATGACAGAATTTTCTTTTTGTAAGGCTGACTAGTATTTCATTGTGTATACATACCATATATTCTTTATCTATTCATCCTATGATAAACATCTAGGTTGTTTCCATGTTTTAGCCGCTGTGAAATGATGCTATGAGCAAGGTTTTGCAGATATCTCATTGGTATACCGATTTCAATATTTTGAGAATACATGTTGAGAAGTGCAATTGCGTTAATCTAAAAAAGTTGTATTTGTAGAAGTAGAGCATAGATTTATGGTTACTAGAAGCTGGGGGAAGAATAGTGGTTGGGAAAAAGGGAGATGTTGATCAAAATGTACACAATTTTAGTTAGATGTGAGGAATAAGGTTCAGTGATCTATTGCACAGAATGGTGACTGTAATAAATAATAAAGCATTGTATATTTCAAAATATATGTTGCTAAAAGAGTAGAATTTCAATAGATTTACCAAAAAATAATGATAACTATGTCAGGTGATGAAATTGTTAATTGACTTGATTTAATCATTCCACTATGTGCTCATATGTGAAAACATTACATTGTACCCCATAAATATGTATAATTATTAGTTGTCAATTAAAAAATAACCAAATTTTTAAAAGGCAGCATCAAATGCTGAAGACTCTGGAAAAGAATTCACTTTCAGGCTCATGCATCTTGTGGGCAGATTTCAGCTCTTTGTGGTTTTATGACTGAGGTTCCCATTTCCTTGCTGACTATCAGCTGAGGACTGTTTCCAGCTTCTAGTGACTACCACATCCCCTGGTTCATAGGCCCATTCTTCCCCTTTAAAAGCTAACTATGGTGCATTGTGTTCCCCTAATGCTGTACATTTCTTCTGTTTTTTTCTACCACACCTTCCTCTTGCACTTTTAAAAGGCCAAATGTTTATATTTGGCCCAACTGAATAATCTAAAATAATCTTCTTCTTTTATAGTCCATAAACTTAATTTCATCTGAAGAATCCCTTTTTGCCATTTAATGTAACATATTCAAATGTTCCAGCAATTAAGATGTGGACCTCTTTGGAGGGCCATTATTCTGCCTACCACATTTAGTATAAACATTATACTTTATTTATAGATGCAATGAGCAGTGGCAGGACTCTTAAATGTCTTGTACACTGCTGCCTAAGTGCACGTTAGTATTTCCTTAAAATAATTTCTTTTAGAGAGGTATGCAACACTAGTCTGTCTATATGATGGAATCGTATAATAGTAGTAAAAATTCTGTTACATTATTTAGGGCCGACCTTCAGGGTGTCTAATTTTTTTCTCTTTCCTTTATTTTTGGTGCCCTTTTCAGTGTTCTGAAGCCATACAACCATTCATTCTCCATGCATGTTCAACATAAGATATTTCCTTTATTTCTTTTCTATATAGACTTGCCTCAATAGCCCATGACATGATTACATTCTCCAGCCTTGATCATGACCAATGCTGTGTCCTTTAAAATTCAGCGGCATTCATAATTGGTGTTAATGTAATTTTTTTTTGACGAACTAAATTATAACACATACTGTGACATTTCTAACTTGTATTTTAATCTAGTCTTTATAATGCTAATAACCCACACCTAAATATTTTCTAAAATGAGGGCATACTGGCTCCTCCTCCATGGCCTGCTATCTTTCTTGGATATTTTTGTGCTGTGATAATTTTTTTCCTAGTCCTGTGTTCCCAATAGTTGTTATAGTAGTTATTAGTCTCTCTCCCTCCCTTCTTTCCCTCTCCACCTGCTACTTCTTCTTCTTTCTTTTTCCCTATTCATCTTTCTAGTTTTTAAACATGATCATTACAGATTTGTTTTGATTATCAAAGAGAGATGATTCTGGAATCCCATAAGAACAGTTCATCAATATATATACTTTCAAATTCCTTCTTAAATCACACCATCCATTCATCCAGTGAGCCATTATTTGAGCTCTCTGTATGGCAGTTAATGGCCACTTGGCATATGTGTCCTAGAAGATACAATCAGAACGTCTTACATTTTCACACCATTGAATCAGTTAGTGTTAGGAAATGTTCTGAACTGAATTGTGTATTCTCAGAATTCATGTGTTGAAACTCTACCCACCAATGTGACTGCATTTAGAGACAGGGACTTTAAAAGGGTAATTAAGTTTAAATAAGGTCATCAGGATAGTACCTTAATCCCTGACTGGTGCCCTTTTAAGAAGCTGAAGAGACACCAGGAGTGTGTGTATGGAGGCAATGCCATATGAGGACATAGTGAGAAGGTGCCCAGCTGTAAGCCAAGCAGAGATGTGTTACCAGAAACCAGCACTGCTAACACCTTGGTCTTGAACTTTCAGCTTCTAAAACTGTGAGAAAATAAATTTAAGCTGCCCAGTCTGTGGTGTTCTGTTATGCCATCCCTAACAGACAGACAGGAAACATGTAATCAAATGGATTAATGAATCAGTTAAACTTTCACTATTTTCAAAATTTCTTAAAGATAACAATAAAATCAGATGTCCTAACTTTGAATACAAAATAAAATTTGAATAGTCTCTCCCCTATGATAATGAACAGTCACTTAAGTTTTGGGATGGTAGTATAATCTGCTTTGAAAATTCAGGATTAAATTAACAACAACCTGAATATAACCTATAGCTGTGGAGAAAGTAATGTGTGGAATATGCTTGGATTTTTATAAACATTAAATAAAGGCATATTTGACTCCACTTTTAAGGGGTCCTTCTAAGGATATTGTACTAAGTTATTTAATAATGCTTGCAATTTATTGAGTAATAGACTAAAAAATTTAAAATAGAGGAAAAGATTGAACTGTTCATTAACTATTTTATTTTTTTACTTGATTAAATCTATTTTTTTCTTAAGTGATACATAATGATTGTATGTATATTTATGGGGTACATATGTACAATGTGGAATGATCAAATCTGGGTAATCAGCATATCCATCACATCATTTCTTTGTGTTGGGGATATTCAAATTCCTATTATCTATTTGAAATTATACAATAAATTGGTGTTGACTATAGTCTCAAAAAGTGCTATAGAGCACTTCAAAAGTGAATTGTCTGGTTTGGAAAAAAAATGCCACAATGTAAGGTCACCAAACTTTTTTAAAAATAGAGATATTTTTAAAAAAGTGTTGTTTCTCAATATTATTCTTGCATTATTATGAGTTTTATATTGCTGCTATAACAAATAACCATAAACTTATGTCTTAAAACAACATAATTATTTTTTAATCTTACAGCTCTGTGGGTCAGAAATACAACCTGAATTTCACTGGAATAGAATAAAAATGCCAGCAGGTTTGCATTTTTTTCTGGAACTTTAGGGGGAAAACTCATTTCCTGATTTTTCTAGTTTCTAGAGGACACTTATATTTCATGGATGGTGGTTTCCATTCCTCTATCTTCAAAGCCAACAAGTCATATCTCTGCAGCTTTCTAGCATGCTCTATGTATTTACATAAATAAAACCACCCGAATAGTAAGCCAATGAAGTGTACTTAAAATTTTATTTAAGCAATACTTCTGATACCAACTCCTCTATGTTTGGGCAATGCTAAATGCCTTATTACACAGTAACATGTTACCTTAATTCAAGTTATTTTTTACTCACATAACAATTAAAACAAAGTCCAGGATAGTGATGTGTGGCTGTGTTATTGGCAATGCTCTGTTATTGTCAACCTATGGCCTCCAAAATTACCGGTGACATTATCATCCTATTGGTGGCTGGGAAAAGAGCATGGCATATCACGTGGGCAAAGTTTGTAAGGTCTTAGGCAAGGAAGTACCATACTTTAATCTCAATAGCATAAAATATATGGATAAAATATATATCACATGACCCCTCTTGATTAACCACAAAAGAGACTGGGAAGTGTTTTTTTTTAATACCAGAAGGTATATCTGTTTATTGGTAAACAGATAATGATATGTGCTTCATATATAATTTACATAATATATTATTAAATAATACATATGTAAAATTTCCAAGTGAATCTATACAATTTGAAGATTTATGTTTAATGACTTAGTGGTAGGAGTGAGTGATCAAAAATGTGTTGAAACCATAGCTGTAGAAAAAAAATCACTATTTCTATGAAGATTGTCATTGGTATATTGATGGGGATTGCACTGATTCTGTAGATTGCTTTGGTGCCATGGGCATTTTCATTCATATGGAACAACATAAGACCCCAAATAACCAAAGCAATGTTGAACAAAAAATAAATAGATAAAGCCAGAGGCACAATGTTATCTGACTTCAAATTATACTATAAAGCTATAGTAAACAGAACAACATGGTACTGGCATAAAAACAGATGCATGGACCAATGCAACAGAATAGAGAACCCAGAAATCAACCCACTTATTTACAGCCAACTGCTCTTTGACAAAGACAACAAGAATATACATTGGGGAAAAGACTATCACTTCAACAAAAGTTGCTGGGAAAACTGGACATCCATTTGTAGAAAAATGCAACTATAGCTGTGCCTCTCACCATATACCAAAATCAACTCAAAATGATTAAAGACTTAAATACAAGACCCAAAACTATAAAACACCTAATAGAAAACATAGAGGAAACACTTTAGGAAATAGGACTGGGCAAAGACTTTATTAATAAGACCCCAAAAGTATAGGCAACAAAAGAAAAAATAAACAAATGGGATTATATCAAACTAAAAAGCTTCTGCACAGCAAAGGAAACAATCAACAAAGTGAAAATACAGCCTATGGAATGGGAGAAAATATTTGCAAACTATGCATCCAACAAGGGAATAATATCCAAAATAAACAAGGAACTCAAGCAACTTACCAGTAAAAAAAAAAAAAAAAAAAAAAGCCACTTGATTAAAAAGGGGGCAAAAAAACTAAATGGGCATTTTTGAAAAGAAGATATACAAATGGTCCACAAACACATGAAAAAATGCTCAACATCACCCAGCAAAAGAGAAATGCAAATCAAAACCACATTGAGATATCATCTCACCCCAATAAGAACAGCCATTATCAAAAAGACAGAGAATAACAAATGCTGGCAAGGACGTGGAGAAAGGGGAACCCTCCCCAACTGTTGGTGGGATTGTAAATTGGTGTAGTTATTATGGAAAATAGTTTGGATGTTCCTCAAATAATTATAAATAGAACTGACATATGATTCAGCTATTCTATTGCTGGGTATATACGCAAAGGAATGGAAATCATCATGTCTCAGAAATACCTGCATTTCTGTGTTTCTTGCAGCTCTATTTATGATAGCCAAGAGTTGGAATCAATCTAAATATACATCATTCGATGACTGGATAAGGAAAATGTGGTATATATGCACAGTGGAATACTACTCTTCCATAAAGAGAATGAAATTCTGCCATTCACAGCAACATGGGTGAACTTAGAGAAAATTTTAAGTGAAATAAGCCAGGCACAGAAGAGAAATACTGCATGTCCTCACTCATAAGTAAGACCTAAAAAAAAAAAAAAAAAAAAAAAAAAAAAAAAAAAAAAAATTTTTTTTAAAAAAA